>NC_088423.1:2594654-2894654 GCF_034236695.1 Oncorhynchus nerka
GACAACTAATGACACCTGCCTCTGATTGAGAACCATACTAGGCCGAAACATAGAAATCCCCAAATCATAGAAAATCAAACATAGACTGCCCACCCCAACTCACGCCCTGACCATACTAAATAATGAATACAAAACAAAGGAAATAAAGGTCAGAACGTGACAGGTACCGTGACAGGTACTGTATATTTCTTGTTAAAAGAGTGTACAGTAAAACCAGCACATAGACAGATGTATTTATTTTTATTTAACCTTTATTTAACTGTTGTATTTAGATAATAAACGACATGGTAGGTGACAGTGTATAACTAGGGCATATCTCTCCACACCTCTTTACCACAATCAAT
Organism: Oncorhynchus nerka; assembly: GCF_034236695.1. Lineage (NCBI taxonomy): Eukaryota > Metazoa > Chordata > Actinopteri > Salmoniformes > Salmonidae > Oncorhynchus > Oncorhynchus nerka. The sequence continues at coordinate 2,594,999 of NC_088423.1, forward strand.
CCTACTAAAGGCCTGTGTCCGCTAGGCCTGTGTCCGTTCACTGCAGTCTAAGTAGTCCTGTTCGCTCCATTACTTCACAACAAGGAGAACAAGAACAAATCTCACACTCACCTGAAGTAACCCCCCTCCCCCCTCCGCCTCACCCATCCTTGCTCTCCATGGGAGAATCTCAATTGTTTCTGCTCTCTCCTCGCCTCCTTTACAAAACATATTGGTGGAGAAGGTCAGAGGGAAGGGACCTCTGACTTTTTCATCTAATAGGTTTTGAGAAGGAGACGAGTAGAGAGGACGCGAGGTATATGCAATTGAGATCATCCCTATGTTCCCCCTTCAGCACTTACCTTCCTTATCTCCTTCCTCCCCCGTTCCCTACTCACCATTTCTTGTCCTCACTTACCAGACCCTTCTCCCATCTCATTTCCAATCCCTCACCCTGTTCCCTACTCTCCCTATGCCACCTTCTCCCACCTCGTTCCCCGTCCCTCACTCTGTTCCCTACTCTACCTATGCCCCCCTCTCTCACCCTCCTTCCCCCACAGACCCTTTGCTGTTACCCCAGTTGCAAATTGCCAAACAAATGAACCCCTCACCAGGGACACATTAGGATAAATTATCTTTAAAGAGGACCATTTATTTAAATCTCAACTGACAGAGTGGGTGGAATCTCAGATTCCATTTGGCTCCTCCTTGGGAGAAGCAGAGGATGGGGGGTGGCACAGGGATGGCATTTCAATGCCATTTAGATGAGTAGTCTCAGTGCACCAGCGCATATGAGAGAGCGAGAGAAATATCTTACAATAACCTCTCCTCTTATTTCAAGCAGTGTCGTACAGTTATGTTCTGCTTAATCATATTTACACTGAGTTTACAAAATATTAGGAACACCTGTTCTTTCCATGATATAGACTGGACTGACCGGGTAAAAGCTATGATCCATTATAGATGTTAAATCCACTTCAATCTGTGTTGATGAAAGGGAGAAGACATGGGGGAGGGGGGGCAACTCAATATTTGGAAGGTGTTCCTAATGTTTTTAACACTATATATCATGGTGAATAAGAGTCAAATGATGTCTGGTCATCTCTTGTTTTTCAGGTATATTGGTATATCTTACCTCTCCCGCTGAAACCCTGACAGCCTTACTGAGGGGAATTGACTTGGGCTAAGGTCAAAAGTAGTGCACTATTAAAGGGAATAGTGGGCCATTTGGGACGTACATTAAGAGTCGCATGAAATGAAGAGCGGGAGAAAGGTTATTCTAGAAGCTGTTACATCAGTTCTTTAAAAGTTTCCCTGATTTCAGTTCATAGTACCTTTCTATCAATCACAATCTCTCCCTCTTTCCCTGGCTTGCGCTGGCGTGAGCTCGCGCGCTCTCTCGTGTGCTTGCTCTCTCTATCTCGCGCTTGCTCTCTCTCGCGCGCGCCCCCTCTCTTGCTCTTGCTCTCTCTCTCGCGCTTGCTCTCTCTCTCGCGCTTCCCCTTTCTCGCTCTCTCGTGCGCTTGCTCTCTCTCTCTCGCGCTTGCTGTCTCTCTCGCGCTCGCTCCCCCTCTCTCTCGCTCCCCCTTCTACCTCTCTCTCTCTCTTCCCTCCTGTGCCATCATGACGCTAGGCTCTCAACACTTTTAGGTTGTTTTTTTTCTCCATCTAATTTTACCCTTGGGTAAACTCGTATGAACGCCCATCATTTTAAACACTTGTTTCAGGCGTCATTTCTCCTTGGGTTTATGGGTGCCTTCCCTCTGCCACAGTGATGGACTATTAATAAAAGGACAGGCACATGCAGAGAGGAGAGTGAAGCACTCTGAGACTGTGACAATGGTGAACATGTATGCGATGGCACTCCTTCCCCATGAGATTCCTTATTAGAGATCCCGAAATCAAAACAGATTTTTTTTGTTTTGATTCTACTAAATTCCATTATGCTATTTCATTTATTGAGGACAAACAAAAAGACAAACGCTTCATCTGTTGGACCATCGTCAGTGAATGTGACTACCTCCACAATACCCCTCTCTTTCTTTCTCTACCCCAGCTAAAGGATGGGAAGGGAGGGTCAAGACATACACCAACCCTCCTCCTGGAGAGCTAACCTCTAGCTGGATTTTGCTCCAATCTAACCCTAATCTCAAACATCTAATTCTACTAAATACCTCCTAATAATATTAATCACAAAAATAATAATACATGGGATTTATACAGTACTTTTCAGAGCAGTGTTACAGCAGGAAGCAGCAGCCTGCATACCCAGTAACTCTCCAGAAGGGAAAGAGCAGTGTTACAGCAGGAAGCAGCAGCCTGCATACCCAGTAACTCTCCAGAAGGGAAAGAGCAGTGTTACAGCAGGAAGCAGCAGCCTGCATACCCAGTAACTCTCCAGAAGGGAAAGAGCAGTGTTACCGCAGGAAGCAGCAGCCTGCATACCCAGTAACTCTCCAGAAGGGAAGGAGCAGTGTTACAGCAGGAAGCAGAAGCCTGCATACCCAGTAACTCTCCAGAAGGGAAAGAGCAGTGTTACAGCAGGAAGCAGCAGCCTGCATACCCAGTAACTCTCCAGTAGGGAAAGAGCAGTGCTACAGCAGGAAGCAGAAGCCTGCATACCCAGTAACTCTCCAGAAGGGGGGTTGGCAATCCCTGCCTTCTTGAAAGACAGCAGAGAACTATAGACCTACTGTAAGCACCACACAAAACTCATGAAATGGTGGTCCTAAAGTACATCTACTGCATGAGTCGGGCAAACCAATGACTATGCTCTAATAGTGTTAGGGATGATGCGAATTTTCGCAGCTTTTTGTAAAAAATCGCGCAACATTTCAAAGTCCTGCTACTCATGCCAGGAATATAGTATATGCGTATGATAAGTATGTGTGTATAGAAAACACTCTGAAGTCTCTAAAACGGGTTAAATCGTGTCTGTGGGTATAACAGAACTAGTTTAGGAGTAAAAATCCATGGGAAAACTGTTCACCAAAAACAAAACAAAAAATATTCATCCGCCAGTCAATGTCAACTGGCATTTCATGGCTCGTTTATCTTTGGTGAGATGACGTATAGGCACTTCCTGTCTTGGGGCGCACCGGAGGATGTTATGAAAGTGAAAACATGGACGATGATTTCAAGACTTGCTGCTATCGAATACAGATCGCCCCGTGATCAATTTGATAGATTATTAACGTTTATTAATACCTAAAGTTGGTTTACAAAAGTAGTTTGAAGTGATTTGTAAAAGTTTATAGGCAACTTTTGTAATTTTAAAAAGTGACGTTGCGTCTTGTAAAGGTGAATTTTCCTGGATCAGACCGGCCTTCATAAAATGACATTTTGGCTATACAATGACGGATTTAATCGGGAAAAAGACCCAATTGTGATGTTTATGGGACATATAGGAGTGCCAACAAAGAAGCTCGTCAAAGGTAATGAATGTTTTATATTTTATTTCTGCGTTTTGTGTATGCCGGCTACCGCAAAATCTTTTGTTTAGGTCTCGTTCAGGTATTTTGGGGGATGCATGCTATCAGATAATAGCTTCTCATGCTTCTCATGCTCATGCGAAAAGCATTTTACAAATCTGACATGTTGGCTAGATTCATAACGAGTGTAGCTTTAATTGAGTACCTTGCATGTGTGTTTTAATGAAAGTTTGAGTTTTATCGAAAACTATAGGTGGCGCTCTGAAATTTCCGCTGATTTATGTTCCTGCACAGGAACTCAATTCCGCATCATCCCTAAGAGGTTTTAATTAACGTACATTTAGGGTTGATTTAAGATTACATTAAATCTTACTGTACATGTACCTCCTGAGTGACGCTAACTGGTGAGTCATGCGTTTCATAGGCTTTTCTATGGGTCGTGTGTTTCATGGTTTGTTCTATGGGTTGTGTGTTTCGTAGGTTGTTCTATGGGTCATGTGTTTCGTAGGTTGTTCTATGGGTCGTGTGTTTCGTAGGTTGTTATATGGGTCGTCTGTTTCATAGACACCGTTGGTGGTGTACTACAGGCTAATAAGCTTTCAAGTGCATTAAGGGTTATATTTTACATTCTAGTCATTTAGCAAACGCTCTTAACAAGATCGAATTGAAGGAGCAATTAGGATTAAGTGCCTTGCAAAAGGGCACATGGATCGATTTTTCACCTAGTCGGCGCAGGTATTTGAACTAGTGACTTCGGATACTGGCCCAATGCTCTTAATTAACCACTTGGCTATGTGTCAACCAGTGGGTTGTATTAGGTTATATAGAGTGGCTGCTGGTAGTGACACAAACTGATGATTTATGGGTTGTTTCATGGGTTGTGTCTATAGTTTTATAAACTTCATTAAGGACTAAAGTATAGTAATCCTTAACTAATGAAGGTCAATCTGTCTGGACAAATACATCAATAGAGACCAGAGTGCTAATCCAATGCTAAGTAGTGATACTTACTGTACAGTACTCCCTCCCTTCAGACCAATCTGCTAAGTAGTGATATTACTGTACTTTACTTCCTCTCTTCAGACCAGTCGGCTAAGTAGTGATACTTACTGCACAGTACTCCCTCCCTCCAGACCAGTCGGCTAAGTAGTGATACTTACTGCACAGTACTCCCTCCCTTCAGACCAGTCGGCTAAGTAGTGATACTTACTGCACAGTACTCCCTCCCTTCAGACCAGTCGGCTAAGTAGTGATACTTACTGCACAGTACTCCCTCCCTTCAGACCAGTCGGCTAAGTAGTGATACTTACTGCACAGTACTCCCTCCCTTCAGACCAGTCGGCTAAGTAGTGATACTTACTGCACAGTACTCCCTCCCTTCAGACCAGTCGGCTAAGTAGTGATACTTACTGCACAGTACTCCCTCCCTTCAGACCAGTCGGCTAAGTAGTGATACTTACTGCACAGTACTCCCTCCCTGCAGAACAATCCACTGATTCAAGATGAATCCATTCTTTGTTCATGTAATAACTACAATTAGGCTACTGCTTTCATCTAGAAATAGTGTTAGTTTAAGTCATTTTCTTCACCTTCTGCTCAATCTATACCATATATAGCTTACCAATTACTGTACCTATACAATGCCAATCTGTAAACAGCACACCCAACTACCTCATCACAATATTATTACTTACCCTCTTGCTTTTTTGCACCCCAGAATCTCTACTTGCACATCATAATCTGCACATCTATCACTCCAGTGTTAATTGCTAAATTGTAATTATTTAGCCTCTATGGCCTATTTATTGCCTTACCTCCATAATCTTCTACATTTGCACACACTGTACATAGATTTCTATATTGTGTTATTGACTGTACGCTTGTTTATCCCATGTGTAACTCTGTGTTGTTTTTTTGTCGCACTGATTTGCTTTATCTTGGCCAGGTCGCAGTTGTAAATGAGAACTTGTTCTCAACTGGCCTACTTGGTTAAATAAAGGTGAACTAAAAACCTCCATCAAACATGTATAAATCTGACAAAAAAATCATAGTGACGTAGCTACAGGGTACTGTTCATTTGATGTACATGTCAACAAAGTTCCCATGATTTCCTTCTTCTATATCTTCTTCATATCTTACTAATTGGGCTCCATTAACATGCATCATGTGCTATTTGTACAGTCCTGCACAAACGATGCTTGGGGTAAGAAAAGACAGGAGAAGAGCTTTCATGAGATTAGTATAGAGAGTAGAAGACAACTGATTCAAGACACACAGCGGGAAAAAGTAAAAATAATCTGTTTCTATTATCTCTATAAATGTATCATAGCCAGAAGAAAACCATCAAGAGGGTGGGAGACTGAGCATGCTGGGTGCTATTCTGACATGAGATCCGTGCTCTTAATTAGAATTTTCTCAAAGTCTGCCATTGACATCAATGAATGATTTCAAGCAAAGGTCCTAGTTGTGCAAGCTTGATCTTCACTCTGAATCAGGCCCGGTGAGGACAGCAGGGTTGTCACATAACCCAGTCGTATGACCCACTCCTAGAGTGTTTTACAGAGCCCTCCTGCCTCATGTGTTGTCCCCTTCTGTTGTCACCGCCACCGTCTCCGCGGGTGACAGTTGATAAGATGATGGGTGAGGTCAGAGAGAGGTGGCTTGACAAACTTCACTCTCTCGCTCTTTCTCTCATTTGTTTTCTCTTTCTTTCCTCTTCCTCCTCTCTCTCTGTCTTGCTCTCTCCCTTCTCCCTCTCTGTATCTCCCTTTCTCCTTAACCACCTCTTCTTCCCTCCGCCAGCCGCCACGTTATCTTCACTGTCAAATCTTTGACCCTGAACCAAAGTAACTCTCTAGAAATGCTCCCCTCACCTTTCATAATGTTAGCTAGAGGAGGAAAAGGAGGAGAGTGTTGTCAGCGTGTCAGCCGGTGGCTTGTGCCCACGAGGCCAGCCTTTTCTTCACACCTGCCTTCAAGGATAAGTGGGCTTGTCACGGGCAAATCTAATCTGTCGCTAGGCTCCGTCACACTCAATCGCTAGCTGTGCTAACTCTTGTCTACTCCTGTCCTTTACTGTCTGCTAGCATTGTTAGCTGCTCACCTACACTACTGCACTCTCTACTCCTTACCTTTACTGTCTGCTAGCATTGTTAGCTGCTCACCTACACTACTGCACTCTCTACTCCTTACCTTTACTGTCTGCTAGCATTGTTAGCTGCTTACCTACACTACTGCACTCTCTCCTCCTGTCCTTTCCTGTCTGCTAGCATTGTTAGTTGCACACCTACACTACTGTACTCTCTACTCCTGTCCTTTCCTGTCTGCTAGCATTGTTAGCTGCACACCTACACTACTGCACTCTCTACTCATGTCCTTCACTGTCTGCTAGCATTGTTAGCTGCTCACCTACACTACTCACTCTCTACTCCTGTCCTTTACTGTCTGCTGGCATTGTTAGCTGCTCACCTACACTACTGCACTTTCTACTCCTGTCCTTTACTGTCTGCTAGCATTGTTAGCTGCTCACCTACACTACTGCACTTTCTACTCCTGTCCTTTACTGTCTGCTAGCATTGTTAGCTGCTCACCTACACTACTGCACTCTCTACTCATATCCTTTCCTGTCTGCTAGCATTGTTAGCTGCAGACTTACACTACTGCACTCTCTACTCCTGTCCTTTACTGTCTGCTAGCATTGTTAGCTGCTCACCTACACTACTGCACTCTCTACTCATATCCTTTCCTGTCTGCTAGCATTGTTAGCTGCAGACTTACACTACTGCACTCTCTACTCCTGTCCTTTACTGTCTGCTAGCATTGTTAGCTGCACACCTACACTACTGCACTCTCTACTCTTGTCCTTTACTGTCTGCTAGCATTGTTAGCTGCTCACCTACACTACTGCACTCTCTACTCATGTCCTTTACTGTCTGCTAGCATTGTTAGCTGCACACCTACACTACTGCACTCTCTACTCCTGTCCTTTACTGTCTGCTAGCATTGTTAGCTGCTCACCTACACTACTGCACTCTCTACTCATGTCCTTTCCTGTCTGCTAGCATTGTTAGCTGCAGACTTACACTACTGCACTCTCTACTCCTGTCCTTTACTGTCTGCTAGCATTGTTAGCTGCACACCTACACTACTGTACTCTCTACTCCTGTCCTTTACTGTCTGCTAGCATTGTTAGCTGCACACCTACACTACTGCACTCTCTACTCCTTACCTTTACTGCCTGCTAGCATTGTTAGCTGCACACCTACACTACTGCACTCTCTACTCCTGTCCTTTACTGTCTGCTAGCATTATTAGCTGCTCACCTACACTACTGCACTCTCTACTCCTGTCCTTTACTGTCTGCTAGCATTATTAGCTGCTCACCTACACTACTGCACTCTCTACTCATGTCCTTTACTGTCTGCTAGCATTGTTAGCTGCACACCTACACTACTGCACTCTCTACTCCTGTCCTTTACTGTCTGCTAGCATTATTAGCTGCTCACCTACACTACTGCACTCTCTACTCCTGTCCTTTACTGTCTGCTAGCATTATTAGCTGCTCACCTACACTATTGCACTCTCTACTCCTTACCTTTACTGTCTGCTAGCATTGTTAGCTGCAGACTTACACTACTGCACTCTCTACTCCTTACCTTTACTGCCTGCTAGCATTGTTAGCTGCACACCTACACTACTGCACTCTCTACTCCTGTCCTTTACTGTCTGCTAGCATTATTAGCTGCTCACCTACACTACTGCACTCTCTACTCCTGTCCTTTACTGTCTGCTAGCATTATTAGCTGCTCACCTACACTACTGCACTCTCTACTCATGTCCTTTACTGTCTGCTAGCATTGTTAGCTGCACACCTACACTACTGCACTCTCTACTCCTGTCCTTTACTGTCTGCTAGCATTGTTAGCTGCTCACCTACACTACTGCACTCTCTACTCATGTCCTTTCCTGTCTGCTAGCATTGTTAGCTGCAGACTTACACTACTGCACTCTCTACTCCTGTCCTTTACTGTCTGCTAGCATTGTTAGCTGCACACCTACACTACTGTACTCTCTACTCCTGTCCTTTACTGTCTGCTAGCATTGTTAGCTGCACACCTACACTACTGCACTCTCTACTCCTTACCTTTACTGCCTGCTAGCATTGTTAGCTGCACACCTACACTACTGCACTCTCTACTCCTGTCCTTTACTGTCTGCTAGCATTATTAGCTGCTCACCTACACTACTGCACTCTCTACTCCTGTCCTTTACTGTCTGCTAGCATTATTAGCTGCTCACCTACACTACTGCACTCTCTACTCCTTACCTTTACTGTCTGCTAGCATTGTTAGCTGCAGACTTACACTACTGCACTCTCTACTCCTTACCTTTACTGTCTGCTAGCATTGTTAGCTGCAGACTTACACTACTGCACTCTCTACTCCTGTCCTTTACTGTCTGCTAGCATTATTAGCTGCTCACCTACACTACTGCACTCTCTACTCCTTACCTTTACTGTCTGCTAGCATTGTTAGCTGCAGACTTACACTACTGCACTCTCTACTCTTTTCCTTGCATCTGTGACTGACCATAATGGCACCCTTTTTCCTATATAGTGCCTATATATATTTATGTATTAATGTATTTATATAGTCCCTATGGGCCCTGGTCAAATGCAGTGCACTATATACCTAGGTCACATGGTGCCACTTTGGACACAGCCTGTCTGTTAGCATTGTTAGCCCCCGCCTCTAGTGCTCTCCTCAGCACAGGAGGTTGGCGGTACCTTAATTGGGGAGAACGGGCTCGTGTTAATGAGTGGAGCGGAATAGGTGGAACGGTATGAAATACATCAAACACATGCTTTACTTGCCTCCCGAGTGGCGCAGCAGTCGAAGGCACTAAATCGCAATGCTTGAGGCGTCACTACAGACCCGGGTTCGATCCCAGCCTTTGTCACAACCGGCAGTGACTGGGAGACACATGAGGCGGCGTACAATTGGACCAGCGTTGTTAGGGGAGGGTTTGGCTGGCCGGGATTTCCTCATCCCATTGCGTTCTAGCGCAAGCTGACTGCAGTCGCCAGCTGGATGGTGGATGGGTGCGGCTGGCTTCCGGGTTAAGCGAGCAGTGTGGCTTGGCTGGGTCATGTTTTGCAGGATGCATGGCTCTCGACCGTCGCCTCTCCCGAGTCCATAGGGAATTTACAGCGATGGGACAAGACTGTAAGTACCAATTGGATATCATGAAAAAGGGGTAAAAGTACAAAAAAAGAAGTATAATAATAATAACACATGGTTTCCAGGTGTTTAATGCCATTTTATTTGCTTCGTTCTTGCCATTATTATGAGCCGTTCTCCCCTCAGCAGCCTCCTGTGCCCCTGAGTGTAGCCTCCCCTGAGTGTAGCCTCCCCAGGTAGAGGAAGAAAAGGGATGTGTACATTAACAAACACTTGAGGGAACAGCTGCGATTTCATCGGGAAATGAGCAGAAAATGATGGCCGATGTTGTGGTCAGAGGTTATAGGACACCCATCTCTGCTTTGAATCATTCGTTGTCCTCAGTGTTTTGTCTCTTAGATCTCTTTGTCTCTCAGTCTTTTTGGCGAGCTGTAATCTGCCATCACACTGTGCACTTGAAAATAAAGACAGAACATCAACCATTATGTTAGGAAAAGGAATAGAGAGAAAGAGATGAGTGTGTGAAAAGTACTTTATCTTTACATTTTAGTCATTTAGCAGACACTCTTTTCCTGAGTGACTTACAGTTAGTGCATTCAACTTAAGATAGCTAGGTGAGACCACCACATCAGTCATAGTAAGTACATTTTTCCTCAAAGTGGCTATCAGCAGTCAGAGTTAGTAAGGGATTAAAAATAACCTACTGTGAGTGTTAGTTCACAAAAGGAATGTATTTTTGTGGGGGGTTGAGGAGGTGGTGGAGGGGGCTGTGGGATTATTTAAGATACTCTTTGAAGAGGTAGGGTTTTAGATGTTTTTGGAAAATCGTCAAGAAGTCTGCTGTCCTAGCTTCAGGGGGAAGCTGGTTCTACCATTGGGGTACCAGGACAGAGAGGAGCTTAGCTGGGTATCTCGAGATAGAGAGAGAGCACCACTGCCTGGTATGGCAATTGCTCGGCCTCCGACCACAAGGCACTTCAGAGGGTAGTGTGTACGGCCCAGTACATCACTGGGGCTAAGCTGCCTGCCATCCAGGATCTCTACACCAGGCGGTGTCAGAGGAAGGCCCTAAAAATTGTCAAAGACCCCAGCCACCCCAGTCATAGACTGTTGTCTCTACTACCGCATGGCAAGGGGTACCGGAGTGCCAAGTCTATGACAAAAAGGTTTCTCAACAGTTTTTACCCCCAAGCCATAAGACTCCTGAACAGGTAACCAAATGGCTACCCGGACTATTTGCATAGTGTGCCCCCCCCCCCACAAACCCCTCTTTTACGCTGCTGCTACTCTCTGTTTATCATATATGCATAGTCACTAACTATACATTCATGTACATACATCAATTGGGCTGACCAATTAGTGGCCCCGCACATTGGCTAACTGGGCTATCTGCATTGTGTCCCACCACCCGCCAACCCCTTTTTCACGCTACTGATACTCTCTGTTTATCATATATGCATAGTCACTTTAACCATATCTACATACTACCTCAATCAGCCCGAATAACCGGTGCCTGTATGTAGCCTCACCACTGTTATAGCCTCACTACTGTATATAGTCTCTCTACTGTTATAGTCTCACTACTGTTATATAGTTTCTCTACTGTTATAGTCTCACTAATGTTATTTTTCACTGTCTTTTTACTGCTTTATTTCTTTACTTACCTATTGTTCACCTAATACCATTTTTGCAGTATTGGTTAGAGCCTGTAACTAAGCATTTCACTGTAAGGTCTAAATCTATTGTATTCGGCGCAAGTGACATATAAACTTTGATTTGAAATGAGAGCGAGAGAGAGAACAGTGGAGCAAAACAGAACAGTGGAGGCCTATCAGAGGGAGATGAATTAAAATGGATTAGAATTTGGATGGCACTCGGAACACAAAGTGGTCTGTCTAATATCTAATCAGCTTCCCATTCAGCTGGTGCAAATTCCTCCCGTAAATGCAGTGTAGGTCAGTTTTTAACCCACTGTTGTCAAACATTTAGAGTTCATTACAGAGGCCGCATTGACCATTGCCTATTCATTTTAATTCGTTGAAAATGTATATACTGAAATTGATGTGGATCATTCTGTTGCTAATTTGTACAGTAACTTCAGAAAGTATTCATACTTGTGGTGCTCGGGTTAGATGTTTGTTCACCCGCACCCACCCCCAATAGCTAATAATCCATCTGGAACCGCCCGACTATATGTGAGAAAGTCCAAATCTGAGGGTTGCACACGACCCTTACCGTAAATATAGAAATTGCGCTGTAGGCTACACTCAGATGGAAAGATTTTTTTGACAGGGGGTGCAGGATTTTTTGGTGCCTAATAAAGATATATTTCTGCTTAGATTTTCCGACATTTTCATAGGCTATGTATAAGTCAATTTGCAGCTTCTCTTCTGTCATTATTTTTTTGCCTTAGCAGACTAAATAAAGCCGTGCTCACCAGAATAATGTCATACATTTATAGAATGAATTGTAGAATGAATTGTCCTTACAAAATGCTCCAAATGACATCAGTTTGATCGGTTGTAAGGAAATAGAAAGCTGTGAAAATCCCCCAACATGTTTCTGATAAGATTTCAGTTTGGCTTGGATTAATATTTGATGTGGTTGAAATATGATCAGCTATCGGCTAAGGTGTATGTAAACTTTCGACTTCAACTGAACATGTAGGAGCAGTCAGGACACACAACTGCAATGAGTACCGATTACTAGAGTCTTCCTCGAGCAGCTTTGTGGATGGAAGCTGACGCTTCTCTAGAAGTAAAGGTGAGGACAGGTAAATGTCACATGACAGGTAAATAACTATACACAAAACACATCTACAATATTATCACGTCAGTGTATAGACGCAACATGAAAAATATCGCGTAGGCATGTATACAAAGGAGGTGCGTAAAGGATTACTCTATCAGAGCTGCGTGTAAAATACAGGGCATGCACGCACGGGTGCGTAAAAAAACGCGCAAGGCACATTGTGACGATTATCAATAACTCAGTAGAGCAAGGACATACACAAAAGCCTGATCAGTCTAAGAAGGATTGTGTATACTAGAGAAAACATTTCGGATCTAGTTGTTTGTTTAATACGTTGGGGGCGACAGTGTCTAGGAGATGGATCCATTTACCCTCTTTTTGAAGTAAGAAAAGGTCAAAATCACCTCCTCTCTCATTCTTCCGCATTTTCTCTATAGCCCAGATCTTTAGTTCATTGACTGCGTGTTGGTGCTGAATAAAGTGGGCTGCTAGAGGGTAGTTCTCCTCCTTGCTCTAATAGAGCTTTTGTGTTCTATGACCCATGTCTCAGTGCGCGTGTGGTCTTCCCGATTTGTAATTTGGAGCACGGGCACTGGATAATGTAGAGTGAGTCCATTCAACTTATTATGTGACTTGTTAAGCAGCTTTTTACTCCTGAATTTATTTAAGCTTGCCATAGCAAGAATACTTATTGACTAAAGACATTTCAGCTTTTAATTTTTAATTAATTTGTAACATTTTCGAAAAACTTAATAACACTTTGACATTATGTGGTATTATGGTGTGTAGACCAGTATCCAAAAATCTGTCTAGAACACAACACAATGTGGAAAAAGTCAAGAGGTGTGAATACTTTCTGAAGGCACCCTAATTTGCATCATAATGGAAAGGCTGTTTTCCTCTAAATTGTCTTATCATTTGTTGGTCACTTTGAGTCATCATGGACTGTCAACATGTCCTCATATCACTACTCTTCCGTATTTACCTTTTCATTTAATATGTGTGTGAGATCAGTGAGTTTTGAGCTGTGAGTATGAGTTATTGTGGGTGAGATCATCCATGTAATGGTTGAGGTGTTGTTGGTGCTGGTTATGAGTTAGTCATAAAAACATAATTAATTGACTCTGTTAAGTTACACTCAGGTCAGGGGATCTGGAATCTGCTAGCACACCTTCATAGCGGCTAAAGATATTGATCATACTCTATATTGATGTTCATGCTCCTGATATAAATCCATTGCCATTCTGTTGTCATTGTGTGAATTTCAATGAATTTGAAAATAAACTCCCATTGTTTTACTACTTTGAGTATTTTTTTGGTAGCATATTATATTCTATGGAATGTGTTCTGTGTGGAATGGCATAGTCTATCTTGTGTTGAATATGAGTTACTTATAATAACCACTTCCTCCTTCTCTCTTTCTCTCCCTCTCCACAGCTAACCCAACAGGCCCGGCAGTGAAGGGCTACCCAGGTCCATCGGAGGGGGTGTTCCGTGAGTCAAGCAGTACCACAGGGATGGTGGTTGGCATCATAGCGGCAGCTGCCCTCTGTATCCTCATCCTGCTCTACGCCATGTACAAATACCGCAACCGGGACGAGGGATCTTACCATGTGGACGAGAGCCGTAACTACATCAGTAATACATCGCAGTCCAACGGGACGTTGGTGAAGGACAAACCGCCGAACGCAGCCAAGACCTCCTTTAAGAGCAAGAAGAATAAGGACAAGGAGTATTACGTGTGATCCTTACTGTCTCTGGTCTTCACCACTGGCCCGACAAACTTTTTGACTCGAGAAGACCAATCAGGAGATCAGAAGACCACTAAAAAGTGTATAATAATGAACAAACGAAATTCAACAAAAACTACAAAATAACATTTTGTCTTTCATTTTACCCAAGACATGGTGGGATGGTGTTATACCCGAATGCCAAATGGACTAAAAAATAAAACAGAACATCTTCCTTTAGATTCTTAAAACCAACAAACTGGGCTTTAGGAAATAGCACCAGGGAGATAGAGGTACTCTATTGGACTATACTGAAGAGGGTTTGGAACTGCAGAATAATCAACAGGAGTACCTATACATCTTAAACCAACAAACAATCCAACCAATAGTTCAGTTTTATTCAGTTTATTACCAGGATATTGGTTTTCCAAATGGGAGAAGAGAGATGCAAACGGGCGAGGAGAGGTATACAATTGAGGAAGATATATTACAACTATAAACACCAATGTTTAATTTACATATCCCGTGTTTGTGTTAACTGGGAACTTTTCTACGAGAAAATACTTAAAACGCACAAATGAGGTAAATAAAGAAAACCCAACACCAAACATGTGCAACAACAGATGACGAGTGAATAGAAAAGAGATGGCATAATGGGAAGGCAAGGTAACAGTGAAGAAGGAAGTGAAAGGATAAATATGCTACCTACTGTATGTTTGACTAATCAGCCAAAGTATTTGCACTTTTTATGGTGGCAATGATGGCCAAAACACAGACTAAAGGAACATTTGGCTGCCTGATCTATCAACAGTGCAAAGACAAAATGGCCTCCGATTAATCTTGATCTAGAGATACTTATGTCAAGTTATGATTAAGATTCATCTTAGCCAGTTAAGAAATCATGATGCCTTAGATTCCACACTGTTGTTGAAAACTAAGGCAGAGTGTTTTACAGAATTCTGGAAGGAGAAGTCCGAATGTTCGTAATGCGATCATTCTGATACTGGAACACTCCATGCACGCAAAACGTATCTTATTACAGTACATGTTTATATACAGTACAACCACATCTATATGTGCTTTCTGGACAGTGACAAAGTGGTGTTTTATAGCCTGTTGTATAGATGACCACGCAAGCTATATCTGCTCCTCCTCCAACCATTTTTGGAATAAAAAACAAATAAAAAAATGACAAAAATACCAAATTAAATGTTACTAAGTGTTGCTAGATATAGAAGATTTTATGACGTTGATCGGCATTGACTTTTCTTTTCAGTTGGATTCTTTATTCCCCCGTTAAACATCTGTTTAGTTTTTATACAAATGCCAACCTGATCTAATAGATATATTGACCCCGCCCAGTAGTAGCCTGACCTTCCTCAAACTGTACAAGGTAATGATAGTGGACAGTAGAGACCTGGCATGATGATATGCAGGATGAGGTCATGTCTCCAGGGTATCACAAACTTTCTCCCCATTCCTGCTCCTTCCCAGTTCCTGGGGCAGTAACAGTAACGGATGGCCTTCCTCCCTATACCTGCCCCCCAAACTAAACCTAGCTATGTACGAATGAAGATGTATACTACTGATGATGTTGCTGTATGTGTTCCTATAAGTGGTCCTATAACATGATTGTTTAGTGTATGCTTGGGCTGATGCAAAAAATCTGAAGAAGAAATAGGAAGAGATAATTTGAACCGTTTGTGTTTTTGTCATTCTACTGTCAGCTCTGTTCTGCTGTCCTGGTGACCTGATGGACTTGGAATGAGTGCTACTATGACCTATAAATAATGACGACTATTATAAATTCTTTGATTGTTCATTCCTTTTTCATTTCTACATGTGCTATTTTTTTCTACAGTATTTTATGTTCAAATTGTGACAATGTCTTTATTATTGACCTCAGTAACATTTATTATGAAAAAAATAGTTTTGAAAAATGAAATGAATAAATGAAATAAAATGTTACCTTAGTGAACTTCAGTCTGCTGTATGAGGTTCTATGGTAAAAGCATTGTGTTTTTTTAATTGCTAAATGGTTCATTGGTCTACCTTTCTGTTTTTTCTTTCATATCGGTATCTTAAGTCATTTATCTTCGTTTCCTAGAAAGACCCTGTACATGCTATCCTTACTATAACTGCTTAAATGATACCTTATTTTATTCATCCATGCATATTAACAAACAGAACAATATAAGACCTTCATTCCTACAGTTTCAACATGTTAACCAATAATATTAAACCAGTTGAACAGTTTGCACCCAGCTGGTTATGACAGTAACATGTTAACCAATAATATTAAACCAGTTGAACAGTTTGCACCCAGCTGGTTATGACAGTAACATGTTAACCAATAATATTAAACCAGTTGAACAGTTTGCACCCAGCTGGTTATGACAGTAACATGTTAACCAATAATATTAAACCAGTTGAACAGTTTGCACCCAGCTGGTTATAACAGTAACATGTTAACCAATAATATTAAACCAGTTGAACAGCATGCACCCAGCTGGTTATGACAGTAACATGTTAACCAATAATATTAAACCAGTTGAACAGCATGCACCCAGCTGGTTATGACAGTAACATGTTAACCAATAATATTAAACCAGTTGAACAGCATGCACCCAGCTGGTTATGACAGTAACATGTTAACCAATAATATTAAACCAGTTGAACAGCATGCACCCAGCTGGTTATGACAGTAACATGTTAACCAATAATATTAAACCAGTTGAACAGCATGCACCCAGCTGGTTATGACAGTAACATGTTAACCAATAATATTAAACCAGTTGAACAGCATGCACCCAGCTGGTTATGACAGTAACATGTTAACCAATAATATTAAACCAGTTGAACAGCATGCACCCAGCTGGTTATGACAGTAACATGTTAACCAATAATATTAAACCAGTTGAACAGCATGCACCCAGCTGGTTATGACAGTAACATGTTAACCAATAATATTAAACCAGTTGAACAGCATGCACCCAGCTGGTTATGACAGTAACATGTTAACCAATAATATTAAACCAGTTGAACAGCATGCACCCAGCTGGTTATGACAGTAACATGTTAACCAATAATATTAAACCAGTTGAACAGCATGCACCCAGCTGGTTATGACAGCAACTTGTTATTCACTCAGTTGTAGTTATTAATTACGGCCAATAAAAACTATAGAATGTATTGCATGCTTGCATCGCCAATGGCATCATATTCCCTATATAGTGCACTACTTCTGATCTATGAGAATAGGGCTCACACTATAAAGGGAATAGGTTGCCATTTGGGAAGACGCCCAGACATATCTCTCCTGAATACACAAAGTTCATGTATTTGAAGGCTAAGGAGATGATGCCTCTATGCTGGCCTCGTTCTGCCCCCTGGGGGGTATAGAGATGGAGCATGTTATGGAGACAGGAGGATGTCAAATGTAACTCTTAGCAGAAGCACAGTGAGAGCAAAACATGTCGTGTAGAGCTTTCAGTAACACTTTCTGACTAATGAAGTATGACCTTATGGACAAGCACCCCTAGTTATTGGACTGTACATATTGAATTCATATGGAAAACATGTTTGTTCCCGTTATGTTATTTGAAAACAACCACATAGAATCATGCATTGAAAGGCACCAGTATAACTGAGAAATCCTCCACTCCTTCCTGTCTCACTAAAAGGCTAGCTAAATTAGCAGTTTCCTACACTAACATGGTTCCGTAATGAAATTAAGAGAACACACAATACAACACATAACTAATAAATGTGTGGAATTGTTGTACATGCCAACAGCAACATTATACCCCCCTTAGCCATTAAGATGGCAAGATTATTTGAACAGATAAGATGACATGACCAAAAATATTTGAATCTGCTGCTGTGAAGAAGGTAAATATAAGGAAGTAGATTTCCAGCAGATCCTGAATCAGATACAGAACCTCTGAGACCAAGCTGTCTCAGAACATGTAACCCATGAAGAATCCACAATGTCAACCTGGCATGGATCAATAACGCTATGAACGAATTGACTCACTGTTTTGAGGGAACTTCATAGAGAGGTAGGAAAGGATGAGGAAGGAAGGAGAGGGGAGTGAGTGACATATGTTGTAAAATGAAAGACGATAAGGACAATAGCAGACTGAAGATGAGAAGAGGACTGACGATGAGACGTGGACCAAAGATGCCTCTCTGTATTAAGAAGGAGAGATGAATTGACAAAGGACATTTTGAATAACGTTAAATAGGCGAAAGGGAGCTGACAGATTTATTAAACTAGGGTACATCTTTTATGCTCTGTGAGAGGACGCTGGAGGAAGGAAGTATTTTTAGTAACTTGTTTATCCATGCTTCTCTCTTCTCTTCTCCGTCTTTTTCATCCCATGCGCTGTCATTTTCTTTCACTGAGGCTCTCTCGTCCTTCCTCCCTCGCTATCTGCGCTGTATATATCAGACACCTCTTTCTCCCTCTCTCTCTCTCTCTCTCTCACTCACTATATCCCTCTCTCTCCCACTCCCTCTACCTCTCCAACTCTCTCTCCCCCTCTATCTCTCCCCCTCTCTCACTCCCTCTCCCCTCCCTCTATCTCACTCCCTCTATGTCTCTCTCCCTCCCTGTATCCCTCTCTCCCCCTTTCCTGTATCATGCTCTCTCCCTCTCTCCCTCCCTCCCACTCTCTCTCTCTACCTCCCTCCCTGTATCTCTCACTCTCTCTCTCGTTCTTCCTCTTTAGTTCTCTCCCTCTCTATTCCCTCCCTCTTTCTCTCTCTCCATCTACCTCTCCTGTATCGCTCTCTCCCTCTCCCCCTCTCTGTATCTCTTCCGCTCCCTTTCTCTCTCTACTGCTTCCCTGTATTCTCTCTCTCCCCTCCCAGTAACTCTCACTCCCTCTGCCTTACCCTTACACTCTCTCGCATTCTACTCCCTCGCTTTCTCTCTCCCTCTCCCCGTATCTCTCTCTCCTCCCTCTCTGTCTGAGCTTGCTGTACCACACGTTCCTTTAATTCGACACGCTCATGTAATTCTCCTTCACTGCATCAACCAAATTTTTTCCAATTTCACTCCCCCGTCCCGCTCCCGTGTAGAGCCACGTCATGGGGATCCTACTCCTGCTTCTTATGGAGTGATGTTACCCCCTCTTGCAGATCTATTCTACGTACATGGACCGATGTACAGTATGATAATGTTGACATAATTATAATAAAAACATATGAAAACCGTTTTCAAAGAAAGCATGCAGGGCTCGACATTAAGCTAGCGTCCAACCTCGCCAACATCTGGTGATATTGCTGTGCGCGAAATTCAAAATACAAAACTCGTAATATAAAACATTCATGAAAATACAAAGTGTCTTATATCGTTTAAAAGCTTAACTTTTTGTTAATCCAGCCGATTTGTCAGATTTCAAAAAGGCTTTCCGGCGAAAGCATACCATATGATTATCTGAGGACAGTGCCGCGCATTATAAACATTCTCCAAACAAGCAGAGTCGTCACGAAAGTCAGAAATAGCTATACAATAAATCACTTACATTTGAAGATCTTCCTCTGTTTGCATTCCCAAGGGTACCAGCTACATCACAAATGGTCGTTTTGTTCGATAAAGTCCTTTTTTATATAAAAAAAAGTCAGTTAGTTGGCGCTCTTGATTTAGTAATCCACCGGTTTCCCTCGTTCAAAATGCATACAAAGGAATCCCAAAAGTTACCAATAAACTTTGTCCAAACAAGTCAAACAACATTTCTAATCAATGCTCAGGTAACCTAATATGTAAATGAACTATAACATTTCAGACGGAGAATAGCATGTTCATTGGGCTACAATATCGGCCAGCTAGTTACTTAGAGCTACTTGGAACCCTACTAATTCCACGACTGGTCTATCGACGTCACCGCACGGAGAGGCAAAAACATACTTACCCCAATCGCGACGCCCCCCCCCCCCCCAAGGCTAACTTTCTAGCCCCTGCTATCTGCTTGCTTGCTAACCCGGTCTGCTAACTGCTAAACTGCCGGGCCCTGGTCTGCTAACTGCTAGCTTGCCTGCCCGGTCTGCTAACTGCTAGCCCTTGCTAACTGCTTGCTTGATAACCCGGTCTGCTAACTGCTAGCTTGCCCTGGTCTACTAACTGCTAGCCCATGCTAACTGCTTGCTTGCTAACCCGGCCTGCTAACTGCTAGCTTGCCCTGGTCTACTAGCTGCTAGCTTGTTTAGCTCCGGCCTACTAACTGTTAGATTGTTAGCCTGCTAACTGTCTAAATCGCTGTGTCCCCAGCCTTGGCTACGCATGCCTCTCTCTAATAGCAATATGCCCTATCCATTACTGTCCTGGTTAGTGATTACTGTCTTATTTCACTGTAGAGCCTCTAGCCCTGCTCAATATGCCTTAACTAACCATGTTGTTCCACCTCCTACATATGCGATGACATCACCTGGTTGAAACATCTCTAGAGACTGTATCTCTCTCTTCATTACTCAATGCCTAGGTTTAGCTCCAATGTACTCACATCCTACCTTACCTTTGTCTGTACACTATGCCTTGAATCTATGCTATCGTGCCCAGAAACCTGCTCCTTTTACTCTCTGTTCTGAACGTGCTAGACGGCCAGTTCGTATAGTCTTTAGCCGTACCCTTATCCTACTTCTCCTCTGTTCCTCTGGTGATGTGGAGGTTAATCCAGGTCCTGCAGTGCCTAGCTCCACTCCCACCCCCCAGGTGCTCTCATTTGTTGAACCAAAGCTTTGGTTTCATGAATGTTAACATTAGAAGCCTACTCCCTAAGTTTGTTTTACTCACTGCTTTAGCACACTCTGCCAACCCAGATGTCTTAGCCGTGTCTGAATCCTGGCTTAGG
This sequence comes from Oncorhynchus nerka, assembly GCF_034236695.1. NCBI lineage: Eukaryota > Metazoa > Chordata > Actinopteri > Salmoniformes > Salmonidae > Oncorhynchus > Oncorhynchus nerka. Next base: position 2,615,923 of record NC_088423.1, read on the forward strand.
ACAACCACCAAAAACCCTGAAATCTCCATTGCTAACTATAACGTTTTCCGCCAAGATAGAACTGCCAAGGGGGGCGGTGTTGCAATCTACTGCATAGATAGAAAGTAATACAGAACTCTGCAGGCTAAGTCTGTACCCAAACAATTTGAGCTTCTACTTCTAAAAATCCACCTTTCCAGAAACAAGTCTCTCACTGTTGCCGCTTGCTATAGACCTCCCTCTGACCCCAGCTGTGCCCTCGATACTATATGTGAACTGACTGCCTCCCATCTATCTTCTGAGCTCTTGCTACTAGGTGACCTAAACTGGGACATGCTTAACCCTCCCGTGGTCTTGGGGTCAGGGTGACCCAGGCCCTGTGTTTCCAGGGCTCCCGCTCTGCGCTCATGGGTCAGAGCGACCCTGCCAGCCACTGGCGAGGCGTATGCCGTTGAGTGTAGTAGAGAGTCTGCGAGTGTGGCGAGGTTGTGCCTGGCTCCCTGCTCCCCGCTCTGCGCGCTGTGCTCTGCACTCGTGGGTCAGAGCGACCCTGCCAGCCACGGGTGAGGCATATGCCGTTGAGTGTGGTAGAGAGTCTGTGAGTGTGGCGAGGTTGTGAGTGGCTCTGTGCTCTGTGCTCTGTGCTCTGTGCTCTGTGCTCGTGGGTCAGAGTGACCCAGCCAGCCACTACACAGGTCCAGACATGCCTCGCTGTGTGCTAGAGAGCAGCCAAGTGTTATAGTTGTGCTCTGTGACCCTGCCAGCCACTGGCGAGGCGTATGCCGTTGAGTGTAGTAGAGAGTCTGCGAGTGTGGCGAGGTTGTGCCTGGCTCTCCGCTCTGCGCTCTGCGCTCGTGGGTCAGAGCGACCCAGCCAGCCACTCCACAGGTCCAGACATGCCCCGCTGTGTGCTAGAGAGCAGCCAAGTGTATTGTTGTGCTCTGTGCTCTGTGCTCGTGGGTCAGAACGACCCAGGCCCTGTGTTTCCAGAGCTCCCGCTCTGTGCTCTGAGCTCTGTGCTCGTGGGTCTCAGCGACCGTGCCAGCCACTGCACAGGTCCATCCTCCGCTGTGTGCTAGAGAGCAGCCAAGTGTTATTGTGGCTCGGGTGGGGTGGGTCAGCTGCACACGGCTACACACAAGCGCGCAAGCCAGCCTCGTGCATTTTCAGGTCTCGGCCTCCAGCGTAAGCCGGCCGGCCGGACGGCCGACCGTACGTAGAGAGGGTCTACTAATATTGTCAGCGGCACACACACCCACCCACACCCACACACACACACCCACACACGCACACACACACACACACAAAGTGACCGGCGCCCCACCTGTGCCAAGTGCGCTCAGTGGAGCCGAGCGGCCAGGGCCGTGCGTTTTACGACCGCGCAGGTTCTAGAACAGATCTTGTCCAGCGTGGACCAGGAAGAATACTCAGATTCCCAGGAGGAGGAGGAAGAGGAAGAGGTTTCGGAAGACGAAGAAGGGGAGGAATACAACCCCGAGTGCCGCGAGGTCGATGATACTTCTTCTCCCACTTCTGAGAAAGAGCCCGAGGAAGCACCCGAGGACGAGCACGAGGACCAACGCGAGGAAGAGATCTCCTCGGCCCCGGACCAAAGGAAGATGCCGTTGCTGTCGAAAAACGGCTAAATCGAGTGGTCCCCCGTGGCCTAAGGCCGCGGCCGCCACCGCAGGGCCCTCGCGATCTGCCACGCCGGGCCGGACGAGACTCCGGGCACCACGGTCTATGCCGCGACCCAGGCCTGTGACATCGCGTCCGCCTTCCACCTGTTTGTCACACCGGCGATAGAAAGGATAATTGTGGAAATGACGAACCTGCACGGGGAAAAGAAATACGGCGATGACGGCTGGTGACCCATGGACGCCACAGACCTGCGCGCCTACGTAGGGCTGCTGATCCTAGCGGGCATCTACAGGTCCCGAGGTGAGGCCGTGGCAAGCCTGTGGGACACCGAGAGCGGCAGGACCGTGTTCCGAGCCACTTTGCCGCTCAAGGTCTTTCACAGCTCCTCGAGGCTGCTGCGATTCGACGACCGCCAGACGAGACCCGCCAGAATCGCCACGGACAAACTCACAGCCATACGAGAGGTCTGGGACATGTGGGAGGCGCGGCTGCCGGCCCTCTACATCCCGGGGCCTGACGTGACGGTAGACGAGTGACTGGTCCCGTTCAGAGGTACTGTGCGTGTGCGTGTGTGCGTGCGTGTGCGCGTGTGTGCGTATATATGTCTATAGAGAGGTAGTAGCTGTAGCAGCGGTACCAGAGGCTGTGGCAGCACAAGCAGCACTAGCAGCGTGTGTAACACAAAAGGCCGTTGGCCCCAATGAGACAGTAACGACACTAATCTCTTGTCCCATTTCCAAAAGGCCGCTGTCCTTTCCGTCAGTACATCCCCAACAAGCCGGCGAAATACGGCATCAAGTCGTGGGTGGCCTGCGACGCCAAGTCCAGCTACGCTTGGAAGATGCCAGTGTACACCGGAAGGCGGCCAGCGGAGGCCCCGAGAAGAACCAGGGGATGCGCGTCGTCCTCGATCTGACAACGGGACTGAGCGGTCACAACGTCACCTGTGACAACTTCTTCACCTCCTACGAACTGGGCCAGCGGCTCCTCGAGAGGAACCTCACCATGGTGGGCACGGTGAGAAAGATCAAGGCCGAGCTCCCACCCGCGCTGCTCGAGTCCAGGGGCAGACAGGTCCTGTCCTCCAGGTTTGCCTTCACGCCCACCGCCACTCTAGTATCCTACCTGGCATAGAAAAACAAGAACGTGCTACTTTTGAGCACGCTGCACACAGAGGGCCACATTAGCGATCGCTGCGACAGGAAGCCGGCCGTCATCCTAGACTACAACTGCAACAAGGGCGGCGTGGACAACCTAGACAAGGTGGTCGGCACCTACAGCTGCAGACGGATGACTGCCCGCTGGCCCCTTCCACAACATCATCGACGTGTCCTCCTACAACGCTTTTGTCATATGGCGAGAGATCACTGGATGCCTCGCAAGCGGAACAAGCACAGAGTGTTCCTCGAGCAGCTGGGAAAGGCACTTGTGAAGCCGCTGATCCAAAGAAGGCAGCATCTACCCCACACCGAAGCGGTGTCAGCACTTGTCAAAGTCCTACAGAGTGCTATGGCGGCGGCTCGTGATCAACAGCGCGAGGGGCCCGCCGCTGGCACGGCGAAGGGCCCGCCGTTGGTAGTAAGAGGAAGAGGTGTCAGCTCTGCCCACCCAAGAAGGACTCCAAGACACACACTGTGTGCTGCAGGTGTAAGAAATACATCTGCAAAGGCTGTTCACACGCATACTGTCACACTTGCGCACATTGGGCCTTTAGCCAGGACGGGACAGGGTGACCCGGAGGACGCGCGGACTAGACACAATACGAGGACGACGGGAGGGTTAACACCCCGGCCATCCTACAAACTAAGCTTGATGCCCTCAATCTCACACAAATTATCAATGAACCTACCAGGTACAACCCCAAATCAGTAAACACGGGCACCCTCATAGATGTCATCCTAACTAATTCGCCCTCCAAATACACCTCTGTTATATTCAATCAAGATCTCAGCGATCACTGCCTCATTGCCTTCATCTGTAATGGGTCTGCGACCAAACGACCACCCCTCATCACTGTCAAACGCTCCCTGAAACACTTCTGCGAGCAGGCCTTTCTAATCGACCTGGCCGGGGTATCCTGGAATGACATTGACCTCATCCCATCAGTAGATGATGCCTGGCTATTCTTTAAAAGTGCCTTCCTCACCATCTTAAATAAGCATGCCCCTCTCAAATGTAGAACTAGGAATAGATATAGTCCTTGGTTCACGCCAGACCTGCCTGCCCTTGACCAGCACAAAACATCCTGTGGCGTTCTGCATTAGCATCGAATAGCCTCCGTGATATGCAACTTTTCTGGGAAGTTAGGAACAAATATACACAGGCAGTTAGAAAAGCTAAGGCAAGCTTTTTCAAACAGAAATTTGCATCCTGTAGTACTAACTCTGGGACACTGTAAAGTCCATGGAGAATAAGAGCCCACTGCTCTGAGGCTAGGAAACACTGTCACCACCGATACATCCACTGTAATTGAGAATTTCGATAAGCATTTCTCTACGGCTGGCCATGCTTTCCACATGGCTACCCCTACCTCGATCAACTGCCCGGCACCCTCCACAGCAACCCGCCAAAGCCCCCACCATTTCTCCTTTACCCAAATCCAGATAGTCGATGTTCTGAAAGAGCTGCAAAATCTGGACCCCTACAAATCAGCCGGGCTAGACAATCTGGACCCTCTTTTTCTAAAATGATCTGCTGAAATTGTTGCAACCTCTATTACTAGCCTGTTCAACCTCTCTTTCGTATCGTCTGAGATTCCCAAAGATTGGAAAGCTGCCGCGGTCATCCCCATCATCAAAGGGGGTGACACTCTAGACCCAAACTGCTACAGACCTATATCTATCCTACCCTGTCTTTCTAAGGTCTTCGAAAGCCAAGTTAACAAAAAGATTACTGACCATTTCGAATCCCACCATACCTTCTCCGCTATGCAATCTGGTTTCAGAGCTGGTCATGGGTGCACCTCAGCCACGCTCAAGGTTCTAAACGACATCATAACCACCATCGATAAGAGACATTACTCTGCAGCCGTATTCATTGACCTGGCCAAGGCTTTCGACTCTGTCAATCACAACATTCTTATTGGCAGACTCGACAGCCTTGGTTTCTCACCTGGTTTACCAACTACTTCTCTGATTGTGTGTCAAATCGGAGGGCCTGTTGTCTGGACCTCTGACAGTCTCTATGGGTGTGCCACAGGGTTCAATTCTCGGGCCGACTCTCTTTTCTGTATACATCAATGATGTTGCTCTTGCTGCTGGTGATTCTCTGATCCACCTCTACGCAGACGACACCATTCTGTATACTTCTGGCCCCTCCTTGGACACTGTGTTAACTAACCTCCAGACAAGCTTCAATGCCATACAACTCTCCTTCTGTGGCCTCCAACTGCTCTTAAACGCAAGTAAAACTAAATGCATGCTTTTCAATCGATCGCTGCCCGCACCTGCTCACCCGTCCAGCATCACTACTCTGGACGGCTCTGACTTAGAATACGTGGACAACTAAAAATACCTGGGTGTCTGGCTAGACTGTAAACTCTCCTTCCAGACTCACATTAAGCATCTCCAATCCAAAATTAAATCTAGAATCAGCTTCCTATATCACAACAAAGCATCCTTCACTCATGCTGCCAAACATAACCTCGTAAACCTGACCATCCTACCGATCCTTGACTTCGGTGATGTCATTTACACAATAGACTCCAACACTCTACTCACCAAACTGGATGTAGTCTATCACAGTGCCATCCGTTTTGTCACCAAAGCCCCATACACTACCCACCATTGTGACCTGTACGCTCTCGTTGGTTGGCCCTCGCTTCATACTCGTCGCCAAACCCACTGGCTACAGGTTATCTACAAGTCTCTGCTAGGTAAAGCCCCGGCTTATCTCAGCTCACTGGTCACCATAGCAGCACCCACTCGTAGCACGCACTCCAGCAGGTATATATCACTGGTCACCCCCAAAGCCAATTCCTTCTTTGGTCGTCTTTCCTTCCAGTTCTCTGCTGCCCATGACTGGAACGAATTGCAAAAATCTCTGAAGCTGGAGACTCACATCTCCCTCACTAACTTTAAGCACCAGATGTCAGAGCAGTTTACAGATCACTGCACCTGTACTTAGCCTATCTGTAAACAGCCCATCTATCTACCTACCTCATCCCCCATACTGGTATTTATTTATTTATTTATTTTGCTCCTTTGCACCCCAGTATCTCTACCTGCACATTCATCTTCTGCCGATCTACCATTCCAGTGTTTAATTGCTATATTGTAATTACTTCACCACCATGGCCTATTTATTTCCTCAACTTACCTCATTTGCACTCACTGTATATAGACTATTTGTTTTCTTTTGTTCTACTGTATTATTGACTGTATGTTTTGTTTATTCCATGTGTAACTCTTTGTTGTTGTATGTGTCGAATTGCTATGCTTTATCTAGGCCAGGTCGCAGTTGCAAATGAGAACTTGTTCTCAACTAGCCTACCTGGTTAAATAAAGGTGAAATAAAAAAAATTTAAAAAAAAAAAAAATTACCGGAGATAAATAACGAAGTGTGCCCTCATCCACACGCGCCACAATAACACAGTCAAAATGGGAGACAGCTAAAAATCCTACAAATTTTAGCTCATTTTTCAAAAAACAAGCCTGAAACTCTTTCTAAAGACTGTTGACATCTAGTGGAAGGCCTAGGAACTGCAATCTGGGAGGTATTCCTTTGATTTTCCCATAGACAGCCATATCAACAAAAAAAATCTGGATGGATTCTCCTCGGGTTTTTGCCTGCCATATCAGTTCATATCAGTTCTGTTAGACTTTATCAGACATTATCTTAATAGTTTTAGAAACTTTAGAGTGTTTTCTATCCAATACCTAGCTTCTGGGCCTGATTAACAGGCAGTTTACTTTGGGCACCTCAGTCATCCAAACTTCCGAATACTGCCCCCTAACCCGAAGAAAAAACCTGTTTATCCACTTGTCCTTCAGACAAGGTGACTGAAAATATTGTTGTGTTGTTTGATGCAAGAAACCACTTTACAAAATAAAATTCATTATTATTCCCATACCATACCTTAAGGGAACATTTTGATGCTTGCCATATGGTTAGTGAGAAAGTCCATATTGCAAATGTATGGTCCCTTACTAGATGTCCGAAAAGGTTTGTAAAATTTGCGGACGGCGCCGGGCCGTGGGGCAGGGCCGGATCTTCCAGGAAGTCATCAAATGAACTCTTCCGGACATTCGGTTTCCGTTTGATAAAATATTCAAATTTTTGTCATTTTTCCGCTGTCCCGGTAAATCCCACAAGAGGGCGAATGGAATCATATTGCAAATGTACAAAACATCACGAATCACGACGTGGCCTTATCTCCTAAACGGAAAAGAATTTGAAGATGAAACTTGGTGAACATAGGTTTGGCAAAATGGGCAGTTGGCCCCGAACAAGATGGCCTCAACGGTTTTTGAGTTATGGCCATTTTTCTGGGATTAAAGGTCCAAAGTGAAAATAGAGCAATCATTTTTCCGCTTCACGTCAAAGTAAAGGAACCTATGGTGTCAATACAAAAACAACCAGCCATTTATCTATCGTCATTTAAGCTCTTGGGACTAGGGGGCAGTATTTTCATTTTTGGAAAAATAACGTTCCCAAAGTAAACGACTATTTCTCAGGACAAGATGCTAGAATCTAATATAATAATTGACAGCTTAGGATAGAAAACACTCTAAAGTTTCCAAAACTGTAAAAATATTGTCAGAACTGATATTGCAGGCGAAAGCCTGAGAAAAATCCAATCAGGAAGTGCCTCTTATTTAGAAACCTCTGCGTTCCTATACCTCCCTATTGAGCATTGAAAGGGATATCAACCAGATTATTTCTCTATGGCTTCCGTAAATGTGTCTACAGTCACAAGACATAGTTTCAGGCTTTTATTTTGAAAAATGAGCGTGAAGGACAACATTGCGTCAGTGGTCAGCTGGTGGCTCTCAGAGTGATTAGTGCGTAATAGACAAAGGCGGCCATTGCTCCTCTCGCTCCTACTAAGAAGCCAATTGTCCCGGTTGATATATTATCGAACAGATATTTGAAAAACACCGTAAGGGTTGATTATAAAAAACTTTTGCCATGTTTCTGTCGATATTATGGATCAAATTTGGAATATTGTTCGGCGTTGTCGTGACCGCAATTTCCGGTGGATTTCTCAACAAAACGTGAAGAACAAACGGAGGTATTTCAGCTATAAAAATAATCTTTATGGAACAAAATGAACATTTGCTGTCTAACTGGGAGTCTCGTGAGTGAAAACATCCGAAGCTCATCAAAGGTAAACGATTTAATTTGATTGCTTTTCTGATTTTCGTGACCAAGCTGCCTGCTGCTGGCTGGACATAATGCTATGCTAGGTTATCGATAAACTTACACAAATGCTTGTCTTGCTTTGGCTGTAAAGCATAATTTCAAAATCTGAGATGACAGGGTGAATAACAAAAAGCTAAGCTGTGTTTCACTATATTTCACTTGTGATTTCATGAATATGAATATTTTCTAGTAAGATTTTTTGTCCATTGTGTTATGCTAATTAGTGTAGTTGTTGACAATTCTCCCGGATCCGGGAGGGGTAGTTCTAAGAAGTTCAAAGAAATCGTACAATGTCAAATTGGTGATGTTCAAAAATCTTTTTTTTTTTTTTAAGTTACAGATCCAGTTGCAGCGTGTTCATACAAATGTTTTTAAAGTGTGTTTCGGAGCTCTGCGAGATTTCTGTGATTTTCTGAAATAACACACACTCACTAAACCATCCGTAAATAAGTCAGTAATTAACGTAAAGACTTAAAAGTCAAAATTATATAATTGCCCCAAGGAGGATATGTGTTCACTTTCAGCTTCCTGTGTAAACCGGAAGTGCCTTAAAATGGTGTCATAGGTGCTGTTTTGAAGGGTTAAAAAGGTCAGATCTTTTCAAAACTTCATGTGTGATTAGGCAGCCCTCATGAACTGTAAGTCAGTCATTTCTCCCAACAGATGTCAAAGAAAAGCTTTCTCACACACACACACACACACACACACACACACACACACACACACACACACACACACACACACACACACACACACACACACACACACACACAGCAAGGATGGAGTGACAAATTTTGGTGCTTAAAGGCACTCAGAGCTTGCAATGGCATTACCATAATCTCTAGGCTTTGCCGAGTTCAACGAGATGCCCCGCTTGACCGTAGCTCGCTCTGTCTAAAGGCAGGGACCATGAGAAAAAGAAGGCCTATAATGAAGCCTGGCCCTAATTTTAATTTGCTTTTGGATGACAGTGGGAGAATCTTTAGGGTGAGAAGCACAAATTGACCTCAGGAACGTTCCTCAGGTCCTCCCGATCTGTGTAAGCCTAACCTTGACCGTGTGGCATTAACCCTTAACAGTTAAAAGAAGGTGTTGACATCAAACAGTTTTCAATGACTTCTCTCCCCATATGAATACATTGCCTGCACCCCTATTTCCAACCTGAAGCCTATGTGGGTTATGAATGTCTTATGAACCTGTCTTCTATGGCAATCCATCAGGCCACTATGAGGTCTACCTGTGTTGATTCTCAGCTTCCTGGATCAACCGGAAGTGGTTAAAATCACCCTAAAGGTGTTTTTCCATTGTGATAAATAGTGCATTCAACCCTGTGTAAATCGGTCAGTTCTTAACGTAAACAATTAAAACTCAGGATTCTGTAAAGACATACCCCAATCAGGATATGAGTTTACTTATAGCTTCCTGTGCCAACTGGAAGTGCCTTAAATGGTGTCATAGTGGCTGTTTTGAAGGGTTAAAAAGGTCAGATCTTTTCAAAACGTCATATGTGTGATTAGGCAACCCCCATGTACTGTAAATCAGTCATTTCTCCCATAAAATTTCAAAGAAAAATCACACACACACACACACACAGCTAGGACAGAGGGACACAGTGTGGTGCGTAGAGACAGACAGTTCCTGCAATAGTTGCCTTTGTTCGAACTTAAAAAGAACCGTCAGACCTATAGTTCTGAAACTTTAGAAACCTGTTCTAGACCTCAGGTCGATAGTGCGTGGTGAGTTACTTGGCTCTAGAAGGTTCTCGGACCGAGAAACAGCCTCATACATTTGCAATGACTTCAATTCATTTTGACCATTACGAAAATGACGACATTTAGAAAAGTCTCAGAGACGCAAGCCTAGGTGCATTGAAACCGGCTCGGCCCATAGAGACGGACCCCATCGTTTCTGTCCGATAGCACATTCAAGGACCCCGTAGCAAGGCATGGAAAAAGTGGATTTTCAGCACCAATTAAGGTCTTGCTCGGGCACCGAAGGACCTATCGAGACGAAACTTGGGATACGGGTTTGCCTCAGGTAGGCCTACACATAATGTCAGAACTAGACCCGCAGCTTGAACTTAACTACGTGTTTTACGTTTTTATTATGGTTTGAACAGAAGTTGTTGTGAATTTTGGGCCAGCTCTGAAGTATGTGATAGTTGGCTTCTAAACGAGTTGGAAAAAGTGGGTGTGGTGTCAGTTTGTATCAGTTTGGTGTCAGAATGATATCTAATTGACTGATGCACGGTGACTTGCTGGTGACTTTTATCCATTTGCAATATGTTTAAACAGTGAGGTACCAAAGTGACATTCTGAAATCAACGCAACGAGCGATGGAGAGGAACCACTATCACTGCCCGGCCATCCGGTGTTCTTCAGGCCAGTCAATTTTGCATTTCTGCAGGAGTCTTGAGCATGACAAATTTGTGATGCTAAATGCCCATTGAAACATATTGCAAATGCACGTGCATTTGAAATATGATTCAACAGTGAAAAAAACATCACCAAATGGACATGATGAAATCAACACAACGCGTGATGGAGAGGAACCACTATCACTACCTGGCCATCCTGTGTTCATCAGGCCAGTCAATTTTGCATTTCTGCAGGATTTTTGAGCATGACAAATTCATGATGGTAAATGCCCGTTGAAACATATTGTAAATGCACATGCATTTGCAATATGATTCAACAGTGAAAAAATATCACCAAATGGACTCTAGTCATGGTTTTAAACCGGTATGTTAATGAAGACACAGTAATCTGAGCCATCCAACTGGCCAGCGGTAAGCCTATAGTATACTTGATTTGCTATCTGGGCCGCCACGAAGGCAAAAATGCAGGCAATAGCCCGAGACAAATAGTAGGAACACAAGGCTATATCATCCATTTTTTTACAGAAATGTTTTGCCATCGACTAGGAATGCCTTGGATATGGATGTGTCCACTGCTCTAGAAAGTTGAGTGTAGTTCAATCTGGTGCTTCTCTTTGTGGGATAATATTTCTTCTGTGTGGCAGTCCCAGCGGAGCTGCCTGTCAGTCTCGGGGTTACAGCGCGCCGGAGCGCGCATGCAGCACATAGGGAAAATTGCCACTCTACTTGACCATTTATGACTCATGACTTGGACTTGAGGTATATGACTGGTGCGATTCGATTTGTCATCTTGAGCTTTATGTAAGACTATCTGTCCTTTATGTCAGAGTGCTGCAGGTTCTGTGTGTTCTGTGTCTTGACCAATCACAATCACGGAAATCACAGGTTGCTCAGGCCAGACACAAAGCACATCGGCTAGGCTACCTTGACCTTCAATCCAAAATGAATAACTGAAACTTATCAAACAGCACAATACTGATTAAATATTTACTTGCAGTTGCATAAGCCTATATGATGCAAACCTGCATCAATCAAGCTCAGCCCTGTGAGTTCTATTGTCCAATGGCAGTGGTTGTATCTGCTTAAATTTAAGTCAGGTTTAAAATATCATTAATTTTAACAAGTGCAAGGCTGCTGCAGTTTGACAGGATTTTCATCAATAGAGGTTTTCAGAAATATAGTTTTCTAATTTGTTATAGGCTGTTTTTAAGGACATGTAAATGTCACTTTATAAATGGCGCTGTCTGTGCCAGGTTGGATTTGAATGCATATATCCCTAAAATGTCTCAAATGTCTGGTAAATTAAAATCTTCCCTGTCATTTTGTCCAGCGCCAATTTGGCCTAAAGAATACTCTGAAATGGCTCATTGTTTTACAATATTCACTTGAAAATCAGTCGGCAATTGGAAGGAAATCTAAAGCCTCTGGCAAGTGCGCTAGTCCAGTGTCACTTTGATTATGCCTGCACATCATGGTTCACCAGCAGCCCCAAACATCTAAACAATAAGCTACCAGCCAAACAAGCTTGTAAGAATTGTGCTTAAACTCCCCCCTCATACTCATCTGGAGGTTGAGCATTTCTCTCTATCTCTGTAATGTGTCTGTATCTAGGTGACTAAATGTATTCATGTAAAAAATAGGGTCCACAATGGAAGTAAGTCCCTGACTTTATTGTGCAATACCGGTCAATTTAAACAAATCTTGGTGTACATTATGCCTTTTTTTTTAATAAATGAAAATCAATCACTTCAAACGGTGCAGAGGCCAATTGATGAATGGAAAGGGACATATGTTATAGAACACCAAAAACTTTGATGACATGCTGAGATTGTCAAGCCTTCGATTCTGGCTAAGCCTACAAGGTAGGGATGGGATGTATTTTTAAAATGAATTTTGGTGTTGAAAATGCAAAACATGATATGGAAGTGCCCGAAGTCGGTATGTTTTGTTTATTTGTTGTGTGGTGCATTGGCACAGAAACCTGTTGGTGGAAAATGTGTTGCATATATTTTATATAATTATAAATATGACATCAAAATGTTGAAAATTCGATTTTCCCCTAGCTGACTGTATGCAGCCTGCTCTGATTGTAGTAATGAATTAAGCAGAGAGAGAGTGAAATCTTCTGTGATGGTCAGCGAACCGTCAACCTTCTGGCCCGTAGCCCTGTGTGGCATCGACTCTGCTGAAGTGGCAATGTCGACATCCACATTAGACACAGTTGTCATTTGTGGTCGTAAATATTAGTTATTCATTCTTTGAGGGGGGATGATGTTCAATTTAGCGGAGGGTCATGTGAAAATATTTTTTACATTGGGGGGAGAATTATATATTTTTATGACACCTTGAGTTGGACCAGCCAATCCCCCCAATACATTTCCATCGGTCTCTAATTATAGTATTTATTCCATTAAGCAGATGCTTTAGTCTATTGTAGACCATGTGTGCCTGAACTGCACTGCATCTTACTGTAAATGGAAGGTAACAGAGAAATGCAAGTTAAAAGGTTGTAACTAGTTCGACATTTTGACCATGTAGCCAGAAAGAGATGTCTAAGGTGAAGAGCAGGACCAAGCATTAAGCGGTGTTGTGGAAGAATCAGAATTTGTTGGTAACATATGTGAGATGTTTTATATTCATCATATGTTTGTAAGTTACTTCTCATCAAGAATGTTATTTTTGTATAATACTGTGGCAGGGTTGCAGTATCTGTTCTATGTCAAGACTAAGTTGCATGGGCCGCAGAGAGGGGAGAGGTCAAAGTGTCATCATGTGTAAACATATCTTTTGCTCCACTGTGTCTGTGTGCCAGTTCACTCCATACTTTTCCCATCGGGGATGGCAGTGTCTGGAATCATTCTATCCTCTCCATGAGTTTGTCCAGGATTGGTTGTATTTAGAATTGGTTGTATCTACATGACAATTTGATATATGCCTGTTGATATGGAGGATTGGTTTATGGTTCTGGGGTTTGAGTAAGGAGACAAAGCTGAACGATGTATTATGTCTATGTTGTCTGACTATGTGTGTTCTTTGCTATTAAAGGATCTCAGTTGCATTGTAATGGGGCTCTCAGAGAATTCACTGAGAGACACTGAATTACCTGAGAGTCACAGGATTGTGATAGAGCTGATATAATTAAAGATGGACTTTGATAACTAACTCTGACTTGTGTGTGGTTTGCGCTCATGATTTGGTAAATAGAGGAAATTTCCACGACAGCGGCGAGACATTTTATATCACATTTAGTTCCGCACTCTCTGTAACTTTTGCATTTTGAAAGAAAGTCACTTAAGCAGAGCACACTAAACATATGTATCACCCTCGTCTCAAACAGCTGTATTCTGTGAATTACACTGAACGAAAATACAAACAGAAGCAGACATGCAGTTGTCTTCAGACTACTCTGATTACTTTCTGTTGAAATGTGATCTCTGACACCTATTGGATACTGTGAAAAAGGAATGATGCAACTCCAATAGATCTCTGTAATGTTAGTGTAAATCAGGGGTAGGCAACCCTGGTCCTGGAGTGCCGCAGATATACTGAACAAAAATATAATCTCAACATGTTAAGTGTTGTTTCATGAGCTGAAATAATATTTCCCAGAAATGTTCCACACGCACTAAAAGCTTATTTCTCTCAAATGTTGTATTTTATCCATTGCCAAAATAATCCATCCACCTGACAGGTGTGACATATCAATAAGCTGATTAAACAGCATGATCATTACACAGGTACACCCTTTAAAATGTGCAGTTTGTCACATGATGCAAAGCCACAGATGTTTCAAGTTTTGCCTGGAAGTTATGCCCTCCCAGGCCCACCCATGGCTCCACCCCTGCCCAGTTATGTGAAATCCATAGATTAGGGCCTAATTCATTCATTTCAATTGACTGATTTCCTTATATGAACTGTAACTCAGTAAAATCTTTAAAATTGTTACATGTAGTACTTATTTGTTCGATCAGTATAGTTCTTTATTAGCATAATAAAGATCTTCAGCGTGTTGAAACTGTAAAAAAAACAGTGCTGGAATAGTTAGACAATGTTGACTGATGGAACAGCACTGTAGCTGTTAGAAACAGTGGAACGGACATTCATGATGCCTTCTGCTACACAGTGCTGCCTGTCACCAATTGTGTAGAGATGTTCCTAGGGAAACAGCATTACATTGCTACATACGCATGCTTTTCCAAGCGTCAGCTAAATAATACAATATTTCTAATAAGTCTAGACCTGTGTTATCTAGTAGTCTGATTATTAATTCAATACATTTCTACATTTTCATTATCGTCAACTAGACGAAGCTGGATATAAGGTTATGATCATAATGATGATGATGGCCATTGATTGATATGTGCCCGAGAGTAATATCCTTGTTCACCACATTAAATATGCTCCTTTTGCTTAGTGTAATGCAATATCTGGCTCCAGCACACATTAGAAAATGTTCAAATCTATATTTAATATCCACCAGATCAATGTTTTCTGTCTTTTATCCCACATCGCTCCTGTCAGCATATCAGGGCAATAAATGGGGTTTTATTGAAGAGCAAATGCCTTATTATTGTAAAAGTGCTGTTTGTTTCTGCGTGAATCTCTGACTGTTTCAGTTGCACTGTTGAGAAACTCATTGCCCAAGAGAATGAATGTAGTCCAGACACTCCTAGAAAAAATGAATGCCTTATTATTGTGACTTTAGCTACATCTACTGTATGGTATTTCAGTGTGTGGGTCTCTGAGACTTTAGCTACATCTACTGTATGGTATTTCAGTGTGTGGGTCTCTGAGACTTTAGCTACATCTAATGTATTGTGTTACTGTGTTGGTTTTTGAGACTTTAATACCATCTACTGTATTGTGTCACCCTGCGGGTCTCTAAGACTTTAGCTACATCTACTGTATTGTATGTGAATGTGTGGGTCTCTGACACTTTAGTTACATCTACTGTATTGTTTGACTTTGTGCATCTCTGAGACTGTAGCTATATCAACTGTATTGTGTCACTGTGAGTTACTGATATGTTAGCTAAATATACTGTATTGTGTTACTGTGTGGGTCTCTGAGATATTAGCTACATCTACTGTATTGTGTCAATTTGTGGGTTTCTGAGATATTAGCTACATGTATTGTGTTATACTGTGTAGGTCTCTGAAACTTTAGCTAAATCTACTGTATTGTGTCATGGGCATGGGAGACTGGACAACCTCATGGGAAAGAGAAAAACCCCATGGGAGAAAGGACAACCTCATGGGAAAGAGAAATACCCCATGGGAGAGAGGACAACCTCATGGGAAAGAGAAAAACCCGATGGGAGAGAGGACAACCCCATGGCAGAGAGGACAACTCCATGTGAGAGAGGACAACCCCATGGGAGAAAAGAAAACCACATGGGAGAGAGGACAACCCCATTGGAGAAAGGACGTTACGACCTGGAATACAACTTTCCCGAAGTGGATACTTTGTTCGCACCACCCAGGGCAATTGAGGCGCATACACCACCCACTGCTTCCGAGTATATTACTCGCTAATGTTCAGTCCCTGGATAATAAAGTTGACAAGCTCAGGGCAAGGGTTTCGTTACAGAGAGACATCAGGGATTCTAACATACTCTGTTTCATGGTAACGTGGCTCTCTTGGGATATACTGTCGAGTCGGTCCAGCCATCTGGATTCTCAGTTCATCGTGCCGACAGGAATAAACATCTCTCCGCGAAGAAGAAGGGAGGGGGTGTATTTCTCATGACTCTTTGTGTAATTGTGATAACATATAGGAAGTCAAGTAATTTTGTTTATCCGACTTAGAATACCTTACAATCAAATGCCGACCGTATTATCTCCCACAAGAATTATCTTTGGTCATAGTCACGGTTGTGTATATCCCCCCTGATGCCAATACCACAACGGCCCTCAAGGAACTTCACCGGACTTTATTCAAACTGGTAACCATATATCCTGAGGATGCCTTTATTGTAGCTTGGGATTTTAACAAAGCAAATTTGATGAAAAGGCTGCCTAAATTCTATCAGCATATCGACTGTAGTACTCGCCCTGCTAAAACACTCGACCACTGTGTCACGCCTTGACCTTAGTTATCTTTTCTTTTCTTTTTTCTTTTGGCTTGGTCAGGGTGTGACAAGGGTGGTTGGTTTAGTTTTTGTATTGTCTAGGTGTTCAGCCCTGTCTAGGGTTTTTGTATATCTATGGGGTTTTAGTATGTCTAGGTATATGTAGGTCTATAGTGGCCTGAATTGGTTCCCAATCAGAGGCAGCTGTTTATCGTTGTCTCTGATTGGGGATCCTATTTAGGTTGCCATTTTCCATTTTGGTTTTGTGCATTATTGTCTGTATAGTTGCATGTCAGCTTCACGTTCGTTTTGTTTCTTTGTTAGTTTGTTTAGCCTTGGTCTCATCAATATGACGAACGTGACACACTGTTACTCCAACTTCCGGCATGCATAGAAGTCCCTTTTCCACCTTCCTTTCGGCAAATCTGACCATGACTCCATTTTGCTCCTCCCTTCCCGTAGGCAGAAACTTAAACAGGCAGTACCCGTGCTAAGGACTATTCAACGCTGGTCTGACCAACTGGAATCTACACTTCAAGATTGTTTTACTGACGTGGACAAGGATATGTTCCGGGTAGCTTCCAA
The DNA here is from genome assembly GCF_034236695.1 of Oncorhynchus nerka. Taxonomy (NCBI): domain Eukaryota; kingdom Metazoa; phylum Chordata; class Actinopteri; order Salmoniformes; family Salmonidae; genus Oncorhynchus; species Oncorhynchus nerka. The sequence goes on from NC_088423.1 coordinate 2,632,938, forward strand.
GAATAATATTGACTAATACACTGAGACGGTGACTGAGTTTATCAGGAAGTGTATAGGAGATATTGTACCCACTGTGACTAATTAAACCTACCCAAACCACTCACTGTGGATAGATGGCAGCATTTGCACAAAACTGAAAGTGCAAACCACCGCATTTACCCATGGCAAGGTGACTGGGAATATTGCAGAATACAAACAGAGTAGTCATTCCCTCCACAAGGCAATCAAACAGGCAAACGTCAGTACAGAGACATAGTGGAGTTGCAATTCAACGGCTCAGACACGAGATGCATGTGGCTGGGTCTACAGACAATCGCAAACTACAAAAGGAAAACCAGCCACGTCACTGACTCCAACGTTTTGCATCCGGACAAGCTAAACACGTTCTTTGCCCGCTTCGGATAACACAGTGCCCGACACGGCCCGCTACCAAGGACTGTGCGTTCTCCTTTTCGGTGACCGATGTGAGTAATTATTTTAGAGCATGCGCAGACCAGCTGGCTGGTGTATTTACGGACATATTCAATCTCTCCCTATCCCATTCTGCTGTCCCCACATGCTTCGAAATGGCCACCATTGTTCCTGTACTCAAGAATGCAAAAGGTAACTGACCTAAATGACTATTGCCCCCTGGGCAATAACTTCTGTCTTCATGAAGTGCTTTGAGAGACTAGTCAAGGATCATATCACCTCCGCATTACCTGTCACCCTAGACCCACTTCAATTTGCTTACCGCCGAAATAAGACCATAGACGATGCAATCTCCATCACACTGCACACTGCCCTAACCCATCTGGACAAGAGGAAAACCTATGTAAGAATGCTGTTCTTTGACTATAGCTCAGCATTCAACACCATAGTACCCTCCAAGCTCATTATTAAGCTTGAGGCCCTGGGTCTGAACCCTGCCCTATGCAATTGGGTCCTGGACTTCCTGACAGGCCTCCCCCAGGTGGTGAAGGTAAGAAACAACACCTCCACTTTGCTGATCCTCAACACTGGGGCCCCAAAATGGTGCATGCTCAGCCCCCTCCTGTACTCCTTGTTCACCCAAGACTGCGTGGCCAAGCACACCTCCAACTCAATCATCAAGTGTGCAGTAGTAGGCTTGATTACCATCAACGACGAGACAGCCTACAGGGAGGATCATCAACAAAACATCGTCTTCAGGAAATAGCAGAGGGAGCACCCCCCCTCCTAGCCACATCAATGGGACAGCAGTGGAGAAGGTGGAACGTTTTAAGTTCCTCGGTGTACACATCACTGACAAACTGAAATGGTCCACCAACACAGACAGTATGGTGAAGAAGGCGCAACAGGGCGTCACCGGGGGCAAACTATATTCCCTCCAGGAAACCTACAGCACCGTATGTCACATGAAGGCCAAAAAGATCATCGAGGACAACAACCACCCAAGCCACTGCCTGTTCACCCCGCTACCATTCAGAAGGCGAGGTGAGTACAGGTGCATCAAAGCTGGGACCAAGAGACTGAAAAACAGCTTCTATCTCAAAGCCATCAGAGTTTTAAATAGCTATCACTAGCACAGAGAGGCTGCTGTCTATATACACAGACTTGAAATCATTTGCCGCTCTAATAAATGGAACACTACAGTTGTGGACAAAAGTTTTGAGAATGACACAAATATTAATTTTCACAAAGTCTGCTGCCTCAGTTTGTATGATGGCAATTTGCATATACTCCAGAACGTTATGAAGAATGATCAGGTGAATTTCAATTAATTGCAAAGTCCCTCTTTGCCATGCAAATGAACTGAATGTCAAAAAAACATTTCCACTGCATTTCAGCCCTGCCACAAAAGGAACAGCTGACATCATATCTCTCGTTAACACAGAGAGTTGACGAGGACAAGGCTGGAGATCACTCTGTCATGCTGATTGAGTTCAAATAACAGACTGGAAGCTTCAAAAGGAGGGTTGTCCTTTTAATCATGGTTCGTCCTCTGTCAATCATGGTTACCTACAAGGAAACATGTGCCGTCATCATTGCTTTGCACAAAAAGGGCTTCACAGGCAAGGATATTGCTGCCAGTAAGATTGCATCTAAATCAACCATTTATTAGATCATAAAGAACTTCAAGGAGAGCGGTTCAATTGCTGTGAAGAAGGCTTCAGGGCGCCCAAGACAGTCCAGCAACTGCCAGGACCGTCTCCTAAAGTTGATTCAGCTGCGGGATCGGGGCACCACCAGTACACAGCTTGCTCACGAATGGCAGCAGGCAGGTGTGAGTGCATCTGCACGCACAGTGAGGTGAAGATCTTTGGAGGATGGCCTGGTGTCAAGAAGGGCAGCAAAGAAGCCACTACTCTCCAGGAAAAACTTCAGGGACAGACTGATATTCTGCAAAAGGTACAGGGATTGGACTGCTGAGGACTGGGGTAAAGTAATTTTCTCTGATGAATCCCCTTTCCGATTGTTTGGGGCCTCCAGAAAAAGCTTGTCCCGGAGATGACAAGGTGAGCATCACCATCAGTCCTGTGTCATGCCAACAGTAAAGCATCCTGAGACCAGTCATGTGTGGGGTTGCTTCTCAGTCAAGGGAGGGCTCACTCACAATTTTGCCTAAGAACACAGCCATGAATAAAGAATGGTACCAACACATCCTCCAGGAGCAACTTCTCCCAACCATCCAGGAACAGTTTGGTGATGAACAATGCCTTTTCCAGCATGATGGATCACCTTGTCATTAGGAAAAGGTGATAACTAAGTGGCTCGGGGAAGAAAACATCGATATTTTTGGTCCATGGCCAGGAAACTCCCCAGACCTTAATCCCATTGAGAACTTGTCGTCAATCCTCAAGAGGTGGGAGGACAAACAAAACCCCACAAATTCTCACAAACTTCAAGCATAGATTATGCAAGAATGGACTGCCATCAGTCAGGATGTGGCCCAGAAGTTCATTGACAACATGCCAGGGCGGATTGCAGAGGTCTTGAAAAAGAAGGATCAACACTGCAAATATTGACTCTTTGCATCAACTTCATGTAATTGTCAGTAAAAGCCTTTGACACTTATGAAATGCATGTAATTATACTTCAGTATTCCATAGCAACATCTGACAAAAATATTTAAAGACACTGAGACAGCAGACTTCGTGAAAATTAATGCTTGTGTCATTCTCAAAACGTTTGCCCACGACTACAGTCACTTTAAAAATGTCACTTTAATAATGTTTACATATCTTGCATTACTCATCTCATATGTACAGTGGGGCAAAAAAGTATTTAGTCAGCCATCAATTGTGCAAGTTCTCCCACTTAAAAAGATAAGAGAGGCCTGTTGTGTTCATTTATGAAATGTATTCACTCCCTGAACTTGCTTCCCGACTCTCAGCGTACATCGCTACAATCTTTTTAATTCTTCAAAGTAGCCATTCTTTGCCTTGATGACAGCTTTGGAAGTGTGCTTTGGGTCATTATCCTGTTGAAAAACAATTGATAGTGCATAACAGATGGGATGACGTATCGCTGCAGAATGCGCATACTGGTTCAGTGTGCCTTGACATCTAAATAGATCATTCAGTGTCACCAGCAAAGCACCCCCACACCATCAAACCTCCTGCTCCATGCTTCATGGAGGGAACCACACCTGTGGAGATCATCTGTTCACCTACTCTGCATCTCACAAAGACACAGACGTTGGAACCAAAAATCTTACGTTTGGATTTATCAGGACAAAGGACAGATTTCCACCAGTCTAATGTCTATTGCTCGTGTTTCTTGGCCCAAGCAAGTCTCTTCTTTTTATTGGTGTCCTTTAGTAGTGGTTTCTTTGCAGCAATTTGACCATGAAGGCCTGATTCACACAGTATCCTCTGAACAGTTGATGTTGAGATGTTCTATGTGAGAAATTGCCAAGAAACTGAAGTTCTCATACAACGCTGTGTACTACTCCCTTCACAGAACAGTGCAAACTGGCTCTAACCAGAATAGAAGAGGAGTGGAAGGCCCCGGTGCACAACTGAGCAAGATGACAAGTACATTAGTGTGTCTAGTTTGAGAAAGAGATGCCTCACAAGTACTCAATGTGCAGCTTCATTAAATAGTACCCCCTAAACACTAGTCTCAATGTCAACAGTGAAGAGGCGACTCCGGGATGCTGGCCTTCTAGGCAGAGTTGCAAAGAAAAATCCACATCTCAGATTGGCCAATAAAAATAATAGATTAGGATGGGCAAAAGAACAGACACTGGACAGAGGAACTCTGCCTTGAAGGCCAGCATCCCGGAGTCGCCTCTTCACTGTTGACTATTCATTTCTCTCATGGATCAGCCTTCATTTCTCAGGACAAGAATAGATTGACGAGTTTCAGAAGAAAGTTATTTGTTTCTGGACATTTTGAGCCTGTAATCGAACCCACAAATGCTGATGCTCCAGATACTCAACTAGTAAAGAAGGACAGTTTTATTGCTTCTTTAATTAGCACAACCGTTTTCAGCTCTGCCAACATATTTGCAAAAGGGTTTTCTAATGATATATTAGCCTTTTAAAATACTAAACTTGGATTAGCTAACAGTGTGCCATTGGAACACAGGAGTGATGGTTGCTCATAATGGGCATCTGTACGCCTATGTAGATATTCCATTAAATATCAGCCGTTTCCAGCTACAATAGTCATTTACAACATTAACAATGTCTACACTGTATTTCTGATCAATTTGATGTAATTTTAATGTGAAAATGCACTTTCTTCAAAAACAAGGAAATGTCGAAGTGACCCCAAACTTTTGAATGGTAGTGTATATATGGACATAAAGGTGTGTACAGCAGTAGTTATATAGGATGAACCATGACTAGAATACAGTATATACATATAAAGTGGGTAAATCCGTATGTATTTCATGTGACCAGTGTCCAATGACTCTATGTACATTGGGCAGCAGTCTCTGAGGTACAGGGTAGAGTACCAGGCGGTAGCTGGCTAGAACAGTGACTGAAGCTAGTGGTGACTGTTTAATAGTCTGATGGCCTGGAGAGAGAAGCTGTTTCTCAGTCCAAACTTTGATGCACCTGTACTGTCTCCACCTTCTAGATGCTAGCGGGGTGAACAGGCTATAACTCGGGTGGCAGAGGTCCTTGTTGACACAGACACAGATATGGACATAGACAAAGCTGACCCAATGCCTTGAGCCATGTCTGTGCATTGCCATGGTAATGCAGCAACAGACCAGGTGGTGACGAAGGACTCATTACTGGTGTCATGGTCAGAACATAACACTTCCCCTAGAGACTCACAGAAAAAATCTGTCTGCAGCAAATTACCAGCTGTTTCATTTCAATTGACCAATTGTTTCATTGCAACTTCGTGAAATAGTACAAAGTGCATTTAGAAAGAGTTGTGGAAATAGACCAGCAAGGTAGGCGCAAGAGATGGTCCACTGAGGAATGCACTTTGTGATGAAGCGCTGGTTCACTAAATTAGAAGTAACAAAGAGTAACAGAGTGACATTGAGTGACAGAGTGAAATAGAGTAATATAGTGACAAAGTCTGAAATAGAGTGACAGAGTACGTTAGAGTAACAGAGTAACGTAGAGGGATGTAGGGTAATATAGAGAAACAGAGTGTGCAACGTTCTGTATTTAGCATATACAGGCCTTTGGAAAGTATTCAGACCATTTAACTTTTTTTCACATTTTGTTTCATTACAGCCTTATTCAAACATTTATATATATTTAAAAATCCTCATCAAACGACACACAATACCCCATAATGACTAAAACATGTTTTTAGACACTTTTGCCAATATATTACAAATAAACTGTAATATCACATTTACATAAGTATTCAGCCCCTTTACTCAGAACTTTGTTGAAGCACCTTTGGCAGTGATTACAGCATCGAGTCTTCTTTGGCAGTGATTACAGCATCGAGTCTTCTTTGGTATGATGCTACAAGATTGGCACACCTGTATTTGGGAGTTTCTACCATTCTTTTCTGCAGATCCTTTCAAACTCTGTCATGTTCGATTTTCAGGTCTCTCCAGAGATGTTCAATCGTGTTCAAGTCCGGGCTCCTGCTGGGCCACTCAAGGACAATCGGAGACTTGTCCCGAAGCTACTCCTGCGTTGTTTTGGCTGTGTGCTTAGAGTCGTTGTCTTGTTGGAAGGTGAACCTTCGCCCTAGGTCCTGAGCGCTCTGGAGCAGGTTTTCATCAAGGATCTCTCTGTAATATGATTCGTTCATATTTTGCCTCGGTCATGACTAGTCTCCCAGTCCCTGTCAATCAAAAACATCTCCACAGTATGATGCTGCCAACACCATGCTTCACATTAGGGATGGTGCCAGGTTTCCTCTAGACGAGATGCTTGGCATTTAGGCCAAAGAGTTCATTCTTGGTTTCATCAGACCAGAGAATCTTGTTTTTATTTTGGCAAACTCCAAGCAGGCTGTCATGTGCCTTTTACTGAGGAGTGTCTTCCATCTGACCATGCTACCATAAAGGCCTTATTAGTTGGGTGCTACAGAGATGGTTTTCCTTCTGAAAGATATTGCCATCTCCACAGAGGAACTCTGGAGCTCTGTCAGAGTGATCATCTGGTTCTTGCTCACCTCCCTGACCAAGGCCCTTCTCCCCCGATTGCTCAGTTTTGCCGAGTGGCAGCTCTAGGAAGAGTTTAAATGTCTTCCATTTAAGAATTATGGAGGCTACTATGTTCATGTGGATCTTCAATGTTGCAGAATGTTTTTGGTACCCTTCCCCAGATCTGGGGAAAACCAGCAGCATACCACCCTGCATCCCTGCGGCTCACTTCTGAAGCAGGTAGATCCCCCAACACCACTTCTCCCAGCAGTCTCTGGTGGTGGTGTTGGAGGGCCAGTAGAAGGCACCCTTTCCTCTGGTCTAAAAACACCCCAATGACCCAGGGCAGTGATTGGGGACATTGCTCTGTGTAGCGTGTCATCTTTCAGATGGGACGTTAAACAGGTGTCCTGACTTTTTGTGGGCACTAAAGATCCCATGGCAATTATTGTAAGAGTAGGGGTATTAACCCTGGTGTCCTGGCTAAATTCCCAATCTGGCCGTCATATCATCACTGTCACCTAATCACCCCCAGTTTACAATTGGCTCATTCATTTCCCCTCATCTCCCCGGTAACTATTCCCCAGGTCATTGCTGTAAATGAGAATGTGTTCTCAGTCAACATTCCTGTTAAAATAGTCGTTAAATAAATTTGTGCCTCGACAAGATCCTGTCTCGGAGCTCTAGGAACAATTCATTCGACCTAATGGTCCTGCAGTCCCCAGCATCACTCCCATTCCCCAGGCACTCTCATTTTTGACTTCTGCAACCACAAAGCATTGGTTTCATGCATGTTAACATTAGAAGCCTCCTCCCTAAGTTTGTTTTGTTCACTGCTTTAACTAACACACTCCGCCAACCCGGATGTCCTAGCCGTGTCTGAATCCTGGCTTAGGAAGGCCACCAAAAATCCTAAAATATCCATCTCTAACTATAAAATTTTCCAACAAGATAGAACTGCCAAAGTTGCAATCTACTGCAGAGTTTTGTCATACTATCCAGGTCTGTGCCCAAACAATTTGAGCTTCTAAGCTTGTTTGGGCTAGTCTAGTTTCCTGAATTTCTGCCTCACTGACGTGCCGAAAGTAAATTGCCTGTTACTCATGCCCAGAAGACAGGATATGCATATAACTGGTAGCATTGGATAGAAAATACTCTGAAGTTTTAAAACTGTTAAAATAATGTCTGAGACTATGGCAGGTGAAAATCGAAAGAAAATCCGACCAGAATATTTTCTTTTCAGTTCCCAGGCTTTTATTATGGAAACCTATTGTTTCTATATATCTCCATCACCCAAATTGCAATTCCTATGGTATCCACTAGATGTCAACAGTCTTTATTCAAGGTTTCAGGCTTCTTTTTTGAAAAGCAAACAAGTATTTGGAGTTTTTGTAAATCAGTCTTTCAGCGTGCGAGGGAGAAGGCGCACTTACTTTTCCTTTCCTATTGAACATACTACTTTCGATGTGAAATATTATAGTTTATTTACATCTTAAAGTATCTGAGGATTAAATAGAAACGTTGTTTGACCTTTTTGGAAGAAGCTTACCGATAGCTTTTTGGACTCCTTTGTCTGCATGTTGAGCGAGTGGATTACTGAAATCAATGGCAACAACTAAACTGACTTTTTGGGAAAAATAAAAATAATTTTAACGAACAAAACAACAATTTGTCGTTTAGCTGGGGCCCTTGGGATTGCAAAGGTAAGTGATTTATTTAATCACTATTTGTGATTTTGTGAAGCCTGTGCTGGTTGATAAACATGTTGATGTGGGGCGCTGTCCTCAGACTATCGCATCGTTTGCTTTCACTGTAATGCCTTTTTGAAATCCGACAATGCAGTTAGATTAACGAAAAGTTAAACTTTTAAATGATATAAGACACTTGTATGTTCATAAATGTTTAATATTACGAATATTTATTTGAATTGCGCACCCTGCAATTTCCCAGGATGTTGTCGGCAGGTGAAAATTTTAGAATGTAGGACGGCCGGAGTGTTAAGCATGTCCCAGTTTGTCACAATACGAACTCTGAAAATAGATGGAGGGGTTCAATTCACATACTGTATGGTGTCCAGGGCATAGCTGGGGGCTGACGGGGGTCTATAACAAGCAGCACTGGTGAGAGACTTGTTTCTGGAAAGGTGGATTTTTAGAGGTTAAAACCTCTTACGGCTATAGAGACGCTAGCGTCTCTCCTGGCCAATATCCTGGGGAAATGCGTAGCGCCAAATTCAAATAGTACGAGATAAAACTCAAACTTTCATTAAATCACACATACAGGGTACTCAATTATAGCTACACTTGTTGTGAATCCAGCCAACATGTCAGATTTTAAAAATGCTTTTCGGCGAAAGCATGAGAAGCTATTATCTGATAGCATGCACCCCTCCGAAATACCTGAACGAGACGTAAACAAAAGAATTAGTGTAGCCGGCGCTACACAAAACGCAGAAATAAAATATAAAACATGCATTACCTTTGACGAGCTTCTTTGTTGGCACTCCAATATGTCCCATAAACATCACAATTGATTATTTTTTTTTCGATTAATTCCGTCCATGTATACCCAAAATGTCCATTTATAAAGCCCGTCTGATCCAGAAAAAAACAGCTTTCCAAAACGCAACGTCATTTTTTTAAATTAAAAAAGTTGCCTATAAACTTTGCCAAAATACTTCAAACTACTTTTTTTGCCTATTCTTCATTTCACCAAAGATTAACTTCAACCCAATTCCCAAGACTGGGGACATCGTGTGGAAGCTGTAGGAACTGTAAACTGGGCGCTATCTAATTTCGCTTGCTATAGACAATACAGGGAACTGGCGGAGGGATATATATATATATTTTTTTTGTGAACAGTTTTTCCTTGGGGTTTTGCGTGCTGTTATAGTCACAGACATGATTTAACCATTTTTATAAACTTCAGAGTTTTCTATCCACACATACTAATCATATGCATATACTATATTCCTGGCATGAGTAGCAGTACGTTGAAATTTTGCACGCTTTTTATCAAAAAGTTGAAAAAATTGACCCTAACCTCTTTACAATACATTTGTGGAGTGGTTGAAAAAAAGTTTTAATTACTCCAACCTCAGTGTATGTAAAATTCCGACTTAATTAAGCTGTATGTGATGCTGAGTGACAGAATCGTTTTCACAGTTTCAGAACAGAAAAGCTACCTGAACAGATGGATCTGTTTGACTCAAACAGTGGTGGAAGGGCTGGAGGATCATGAGGCTGGGACGAGCAGGTCCTTCCACAGTGGCCAAAGACTCTCGTTATCTAATAATAAAACCCCTGTCTGTCTGTCTGTCACACACAAACACACATATAGATATACAAACATACACATAATACACCCCTGTCTCCCCCTCAGTCTGAGAGCTGTGATCAGCACTATCTCCTAAGAACAGAGGTGAAATCACCGCATCCAGAGGTTTACAATTTCAGATGAGATGGGGGAGGGAGGGGGAGAGCGAGAGAGAATGCAGAAATACACTACGGGAAAAAAAGGAACAGCACTTCAGAAATCAACTCAATTTAAGAGACTACATCTACCAGGTGGCCGCTTGGTGTCCTCCGTTGCAATTATTGCGTAATCTCCAGCTGCGTGTATTTTTCGTTTGCTTCGAGGAGAAACACAGCTGCCACGAATGATTTATCATCGAATAGATATGTGAAAAACACCTTGAGGATTGATTCTAAACAACGTTTGCCATGTTTCTGTCGATATTATGGAGTTAATTTGGTAAAAAGTTTGGCGTTGTAGAGACTGCATTTTCTGATTTTTTTCTTAGCCAAACGTGATGAACAAAACGGAGCGATTTCTCCTACTCAAGTTATCTTTTTTGAAAAACTGAACATTTGCTATCTAACTGAGAGTCTCCTCATTGAAAACATCTGAAGTTCTTCAAAGGTAAATTATTTTATTTGAATACTTTTCTTGTTTTTGTGAAAATGTTGCCTAATGAATGCTAGGCTTAATGCTATGCTAGCTATCAATACTCTTACACAAATGCTTGTGTAACTATGGTTGAAAAGCATATTTTGAAAATCTGAGATGACAGTGTTGTTAACAAAAGGCTAAGCTTGTGAGTGAATATATTTATTTCATTTCATTTGCGATTTTCATGAATAGTTAACGTTGCGTTATGGTAATGAGCTTGATGCTATAATTACGCTCCCGGATACGGGATTGCTCGACGCTAGAGGTTAATGCAACCGCTGTGTCAGATTTCAAAAAAAGTTTACAGAAAAAGCAACCCATGCAATAATCTGAGACGGCGCTCAGAACAGTAGCTAAATTAGCCGCCATGTTGGAGTCAACAGAAACCAGAAAATACATGATAAATGTTTCCTTACCTTTGATAGGGTCATCAGACAAAGTTCTATTGACTGTGGAAGGTGTAGGAAGTGAAAACTCATCCATATCTCGCTGTAATTTCAATGAGACCTTGGTTGAAAATCTGCCACCTCCAGAAAAAAAACAGGAAGTGGAATTTCTCAGGTTCTTGCCTGCTATATGAGTTCTGTTATACTCACAGACATAATTCAAACAGTTTTAGAAACTTCAGTGTTTTCTATCCAATACTACTAATAATATACACATTTTAGCAACTATGACTGAGGGGCAGGCCATTTGATATGGGCACCTTTCATCCAAGCTACTCAAGCCTGCCCCTGTAGCCATAAAAAGTTAATTGAAGGATCCATAGAACCTAAACACTTCCCAATCCCAACCAGAAGCCATGGATTACAGGCAACATCCGCATGGAGCTAAAGGCTAGAGCTGCCACTTTCAAGGAGCGGGAGACTAATCGGGACGTTATAATAAATCCCGCTATGCCCTCAGATGAACCATCAAACAAGCAAAGCGTCAACACAAGATTACATTTGAATCCTTCTACACCGGCAATGACGCTCGTCGGATGTGGCAATGTTTGAAATCTATTGCGGACTATACAGGGAAACCGAGATGCAAGCTGACCAGTGACTCGAGCCTACCAGACGAGCTAAATACCTTTTATACTCGCTTTGAGGCAAGCAACACTGAAGCATGCATGAGAGCACTAGCTGTGTGATAACGCTCTCGAAAGCCGATGTGAACAAAATATTTAAACAGGTCAACATTCACAAAGCCGCTGGGCCAGACGGATTACCACGAAGTGTACTCAAAGCATGCGCTGACCAACTTTCAAATGTCTTGACTGTTTTTTTCAACCTCTCCCTGACCGAGTATGTAATATATACATGTTTCAAGCAGACCACCATAGTCCCTATATCCAAGGAAGTGAAGGTAACCTGCCTAAATGATTACCGCCCCGTGGTACTCACGTCGGTAGCCATGAACTGCTTTGAAAGGCTGATCATGGCTCACATCAACAGCATCCTCCCCGACACCCTAGACTCACCCCAATTCGCATACCGCCCCAACAGATCCACAGATGACGCAATCTCAATCGCACTCCACACTACCCTTTCTCACCTGGACAAAAAGGAACACCTATTTGAGAATGCTATTCATTGACTACAGCTCAGCGTTCAACACCAAAGTGACCACAAAGCTCATCACTAAGCTAAGGACTCTGGGACTAAACACCTCCCTATGCAACTGGATCCTGGACTTCCTGATGGGCCATCCCCAGGTGGTAAGAGTAGGCAACAACACGTCTGCCATGCTGATCCTTATCACTGGGGTGTGTACTTAGTCCCCTCCTGTATTCCCTGTTCACCCACGACTGCCAAACACGACTCCAACACCATCATTACATTTGCTGACAACACAACAGTGGTAGGCCTGATCACCGACAACGATGAGACGGCCTATAGGGAGGAGGTCAGAGAACTGTCAGTGTGGTGCCAGGACAACAAACTCTCCCTCAATGTGAGCAAGACAAAGGAGCTGATCATGGACTACAGGATAAGGTGGGCCGGACAGGCCCCCATTAACATCGACGGGGCTGTAGTGGAGCGGGTCGAGCGTTTCAAGTTCCTTGGTGTCCACATCACCAACGAACCGTCATAGTCCAAACCTACCAAGACAGTCAAGAAGATGGCATGAGAAAACCTTTTCCCCCTTAGGAGACTGAAAAGACTTGGCATGGGTCCTCAGATCCTCAAAAGGTTCTACAGCTGCACCATCGATCTCATCCTGACCGGTTGCATCACTGCCTGGTATGGCAAATGGTCGGCATCTGACCGCAACGCACTACAGAGTGTAGTGTGTACGGCCCAGTACATCACTGGAGCCAAGCTTCCTGCCATCCAGGACCTCTACAATAGCCGGTGTCAGAGGAAAGCCCATACAAATGTCAAAGACTCCAGTCACCCAAGTCATACACTGTTCTCTCTGCTACTGCACGGCAAGCGGTACAGGAGCACCAAGTTTAGGACCAAAAGGCTCCTCAACAGCTTCTACCCCCAAGCCATAAGACTGCTGAACAATTAATACAATCACTGGACAATTGACATTGAGCCACCCCCCTGCCTTTTGTACACTGCTGCTACTTGCTGTTTATTATCAGTCACTTCACCCCCAACTACATGTACAGATTACCTCAACTAACGTGTACCCCTGCACGCTGACTCGGTACCGGTGCCCCCTGTATATAGCCTCCACACTGACTCTGTACCGGTGCCCCCTGTATATAGCCTCCACACTGACTCGGTACCGGTGCCCCCTGTATATAGCCTCCACACTGACTCTGTAACGGTGCCCCCTGTATATAGCCTCCACACTGACTCGGTACCGGTGCCCCCTGTTTATAGCCTCATTACTGTTATTCTTATTGTCTTACTTCATTAATATTTTCTTTACTCTTCTTCAACTGCACTGATGGTTAAGGGCTTGCAAGTAATCATTTCACGGTAAAGTCTACACTTGTATTTGGAATATGTGACAAATAAAGTTTGATTTGATTTGACTTCCGGGAAAATAGGAACACAATAGGAACAGAAAACAACCACATGAAGAGTTATCTATTCAAAATGGAGATGTGTGGATAAACCACTTCTCCAATCTTTTTGGCACTATAACAAAGAACAAAGAACAAAATGCAAAAACATATACTCTACAGTTCAAAAGTTTGGGGTCACTTAGAAATGTCCTTGTTTTTTAAAGAAAATCTGGGGGAGAGCGAGAGAGAGAAATGGGGTGAGAGATGGGGAGTGAAATATCTAGCAGACCCTGCATGAATAAAAGACGAACCGGCAGGTAAGTGGCCTCCATCTGCTATTGGAGTGCGAATAAGTAATCTCTTTCACCTGGCCATCCGAAAAATCGGCCATTATAAACATAAACTAATTTGACCTATTAATAAATTATTCAATTGAGAATAGTCTAATGTAGGATGGGAATATTTTGTAATACCCAAATGCGTGACAACAGGGTGATTTTTGAGGGACCTTGTAAATGAATAAAAACATTTTGGCAGCATTTGCATATCTATTTTTATATCCGGATTGACTGTTGTGAGCAGATCGTGTTAAACTACACTGAACCAAAATATAAATACTTTATTTTTAGATTTACACTTAAGGTAATCAGTAAATTGAAAAATGTATTAGGCCCTAGTTTATGGAATAAACAGGACTGAGAATAGTGATGCATCTGTTGGTCACATAAAGTAGGGTCCTGGATTAAAAACCATTTGCCTCATGCAGCTCGACACCTGAATAGAGTTGATCAGGCGGAGTTGCTGAATATTTTCAGGAACTGGGACATGCTGTCGATTCCAGAGCATCCTAAACATGCTCAATGGGTGACATGTCTGGTGAGTGTGCAGGCTATGAAAGACCTGGGACATTTTCAGCTTCCAGGAAGTGTGTACAGATCCTTATGACACGGGGCATTATGCTGAAAGGTGAGGTGATGGTGGCCTATGAATTGCACAACAACGGGCCTCTGGATTTCACCATGTTATCTCTGTGCATTTTAAATTGCCACCAATAAAAAGCAATTGTGTTCGTTGTCTGTAGCTTATGCCTGCACATACCATAACACGACAGTTTGTGGAGAATTAATTTGGTTCTGCAAACTCTGTTTCATCAGCTGTCCGAGAGGCTGGTGTAAGACAATCCCGCAGGTGAAGAAGCCTGATGTGGAGTTCCTGGGTTGGCATGGTTACATGTTGGACGTGCTGCCAAGTTCTCTAAAACGATGGAGGCTTATGGTAGAGAAATTAACATTCAATTCTCTGGCAACAGCTCTGGTGGACATTCTTGCAGTCAATATGCCAATTTGCTGCTCCTTCACATCCTGAGACATCTGTTTGTGTTTGTGACAGCTGCGCATTTTAGTGGAACTGTATTGTCCCCAGCACACGGTGCACCTGTTAAACAGCATGATCATGGAATTTAGAGTGGTAGAAAGTGGCTTTAGCAGCAGAGACAGAAGAGGAAAATGTAGAGAGGAGGGAGTGAAAGGATGCCAGGTCCGCAGGGAGGCGAGTTTTCCTCCATTTCCGCTCGGCTGCCCGGAGCCCGTTCCATGATCACGCCATCACGGTTGACAACTCCATTGTGTCCTCCTCCCAGAGTGCTAAGAACCTTGGCGTGATCCTGGACAACACCCTGTCGTTCTCAAATAACATCAAGGCGGTGGCCCGTTCCTGTAGGTTCATGCTCTACAACATCCGCAGAGTACGACCCTGCCTCACACAGGAAGCGGCGCAGGTCCTAATCCAGGCACTTGTCATCTCCCGTCTGGATTACTGCAACTCGCTGTTGGCTGGGCTCCCTGCCTGTGCCATTAAACCCCTACAACTCATCCAGAACGCCGCAGCCCGTCTGGTGTTCAACCTTCCCAAGTTCTCTCACGTCACCCCGCTCCTCCGCTCTCTCCACTGGCTTCCAGTTGAAGCTCGCATCCGCTACAAGCCCATGGTGCTTGCCTACGGAGCTGTGAGGGGAACGGCACCTCAGTACCTCCAGGCTCTGATCAGGCCCTACACCCAAACAAGGGCACTGCGTTCATCCACCTCTGGCCTGCTCGCCTCCCTACCACTGAGGAAGTACAGTTCCCGCTCAGCCCAGTCAAAACTGTTCGCTGCTCTGGCCCCCCAATGGTGGAACAAACTCCCTCACGACGCCAGGACAGCGGAGTCAATCACCACCTTCCGGAGACACCTGAAACCCCACCTCTTTAAGGAATACCTAGGATAGGATAAAGTAATCCTTCTCACCCCCCCCCTAAAAGATTTAGATGCACTATTGTAAAGTGGCTGTTCCACTGGATGTCATAAGGTGAATGCACCAATTTGTAAGTCGCTCTGGATAAGAGTGTCTGCTAAATGACTTAAATGTAATGTAATGGGGAAAGAGGGAGAGCGAGAGAGAGAGATGGGGGGGGAAAGAGAGTGGGCGGGAGAAAGGGAGAAGGACGAGGAGGAGAGAGAGAGAGAGAGAGAGAGAGAGAAACTATAACGAGTGCGTGAACTCTTCTCTAGGTCCTTTTTCTCAATTTCATTTTGAAGCACCAATGGTGAGGCGAGGCTGTGTTTGTGTGTTTCTCAATAAGACAAAGGGGGTTTGTTTTGACCCCAGCATCAGTGGATGAAAACCATGAAGGCTACCTCAGTAAGGTATCACAACAAACCCATTTTTCATTGAAGATTCACCTTTGTGTCTTACGTCAAACATGACTGGACATGGTTGTTACTTGGGCTGACTTTTGAGCTTGTCAGTGGGAACTGGACATGTCAAAATTAACAAAAGAGACATGACTGTGTTGTTCATCAAAGTCCCTTTTGAGACTGACATATTACTCAGCTACTGCCAACCACAAAGGGGTCACCTGCTGTTTTGTGATGATTTGCCAGCCTTTGTTTTGCTTATGTACAGTATTTGTTGTTGTTTTTATTCAACAGTGATCCTGACCAAATTCCTTTTCCTCTTTCCTCCTTCTCCTCTTCCTCCACCCCCTCTCCCTCCTCCTCCTCCTACTTTACCTCCTCTTTCCTCCTTTTCTTCCTACAACTTCCTCCACTTTGTCCTCCATCCTCCTCCTCTGTCCACCTCCTCCTTTTGGTCCTCTTTATCCTCTTCCTCCTCCATCCTCCTCCTCTTCAACATCATCCTCTGTCTTCCTCCTCACTCTTCCTTTTCCTCTTTGTCCTCTTCAGTCTTCCTCCTCCTCTTTGTCCTCATCATCCTCTTTGTCCTCCACCTCCTTTTTCTCCTCTCCCTCCTCTTGGTCCTCCTCCTTTTTGTCCTCATCCTCTTTGTCCTCTTTTTTGTCCTCCTCCTCCTCCATCCTCTTCCTCCTCCTCCTCCCTCCCTCTTCAACCCTTCGCCATTTGTAGCCGTGGTGGGAATCTTGGTGGCTGGGCGGGAGGCAAAGCTGTACCCTTTGCTGTCAGAGTTTTATCCCTGTCAAGGTCATCTGCCACATGACTGGAGCAGTGACAGGAGAGATGGCTGTGGCAAGTGACTATAGAACACATCAGTAGTTTGTGTGTGCGCTTGTGTGAGGCCTCTGTGACATGAAATACTAGCAGAGATGCTGAAACTGGAAACGAAGATCTCTTTTTCTTTTCCTTTCTTTTATCATGGGTAGAAAACACTGCTACTATCAGACCTTGCCTGCTGGTAGAAAGGCAATATTTATAACTCATAGGCCCAACATCTAGCTTCATTGTGAAGTGTTTACAGGCCAGTATTCTGGCGAATAATGTATTAGTGTTCTAGTACAACCTGCATTGAATTAGTTAACCATACTGACATACAACAATTTGTTAGGATTAGGGTGGAGACCGGTTATGGTCATGAAGCTACAGTTAGGGTTCGAGGTGAGGCTAGGGTTAGGTTTGAACGGGGATGTGGACGAAGCTAGGGTGAGAATTTGATTTGCTTTAATAGGATCCCCTATAAGCGACGCCAATGGTGACAGCTAGTCTGACTGGGGTCCGCCACATAATGAAAAATACATTATAGTCAAAAGACTTTAAATACATTTAAACACTTTAATATGTAGTGTGTGTGTGTGTGTGTGTGTGTGTGTGTGTGTGTGTGTGTGTGTGTGTGCACATCTATCAGTTAAACATACACGTCAACAAATCAGGTCAAATGGTCGAGTGGCGTTGTGTGTGAGGTGTCACTTTATTTGTTTTTTGAAACAAGGTTTGCTTTTCACTTCCACTATATGAGATGGAAAGGAGTTCCATGTGCTCATGGCTCTATATAATACTGTACGTTTCCTTGAATTTGTTCTGAACCTGGGGACTGTGAAAAGTCCCTGGGTGGCATTTATGGTGGGATAAGTGTGTAAAAGACAGTAGATAAAAAAGCATGAGCTGGTGCACACCCAGAATAATAGTTTGTTTGGAGGTGCTGACTAATGGCGAATAATAATCAATTGTTTTGATAGTTTAGGGTAAGTGTGTGTGTCAGTCCTGTGTGTCAATTTACTATGCAAACAATTTTGAAATTCCAACACAAATGTTTCTTATAAACACAAGAAGTGATGCAGTCAGTCTTTCCTCAACTCTTAGCCAAGAGGCACCGGCATGCATCGTATTAATATTAGCCCTTTGATTACAATGAAGAGCAAGATGTGCCACTCTGTTCTGGGCCAGCTGCAGCTTAACTAGGTCTTTCTTTGCACCACTTGACCATATGACTGGACAATAATGAATGAGATAGGGTGTGTTACGTTCCCCTGTTTCTGTGTTGTGAGTTTGTGTATATGCGTGTGTGTATTTCAGGAAATGGCTTCCTGGATTCCCCCAAGCAGCTGATTGGTCGGCCCCATTGCAGATTGGAGCTCTGATCCCGCCCTCTCGTTAAGGGAAACAGCTGTCTGCAATTGTAAACTCCTTCTCCAACTGGATAAAAGCCAGGGTTCCTTTGTTAGGAGAGAGAGCTTCTTTGTATATCTTGTGTTTTGTTGCTGGTCTAAGTTTTAGTAAAGGATTTTTTTAAACCAGTCCTGCTGAGGTATGTGTATGCCAAAAGGACTGTTTTTGATTGTTGAAATTGTTCACTTTAAGTTAGTAAATATTCTGTTTTCGTACCCAGGGGGGAAGGCACCTTGGGAGTGCTTAGGCAAGAGGCCTGCGTGCATACAAATACTCATAGTATGGACTGTCTATGCACACTAGGTAAGACCTGGGCGGACCACCCACTGTATTTTGGTTAGCGTGCCAGGTGGTGTTAATAATAGATAAGTAGTGGGTAGGTAAGGTAGGAGAGGGGGCTCTAACTTTTACTTTCTTTGCTATGATTCTGTCCAGCCCCTTTTCCCCACTTTACCGAGTGAAGGAAAGAAATTCCCTGTCAACGGTTAACTTCTCTGCCTCTGTCATCCTTACCCACACCTACAATCATACATAACAGGGAGCAGGCCAGGCAGCAGGCTGTTATCCCGCCTGCCAGCTTAGTGGAGTCTGCCACAAGGACAGTCAGCTCAGCTATCCCCATTGAGACTCTGTCTGTGCCTCGATCTAAATTGGGAAAAACTAAACGTGGCGGCGTTCGCCTTAACAATCTCACTGGAAAAAAGACCACCTCCATTTCTGTCATCGACTCAGCGGGTTTTGTCCAACATGTCTCCTGACCTATTCACTGCCACAGTCATACTCTGGACCTAGTTTTGTCCCGTGGAATAAATATTGTGGAGCTGATGTTTTTCTTCATACCACCAATTTATTATGTTTGCAATCGAAACAAATAATCTGCTTAGACCCCAACAAAGGATCATCAAAAGCCGTGCCATACATTTTCAGACAACCAAAAGATTCCTAGATGCCCTTCCAGACTCCCTCCACCTACCCAAAGACGTCGGAGTACAAAAATTGGTTAACCTCTTGCGTCCCCCCGACACGCAGACGTCCCATCTAGACATCTGGAAATGCAAATGTGCTACGCTAAATGCTAATAGCACTCGTTAAAACTCAAACGTTCATTAAAATACACATGCAGGGTACTGAATTAAAGCTACACTCGTTGTGAATCCAGCCAACAAGTCAGATTTCTTAAATGCTTTTCAGCGAAAGCATGAGAAGCTATTATCTGATAGCATGCAACACACCAAAAGACCCGCAGGGGACGTAAACAAAATAATTAGCATAGTCGGCGCTACACAAAACGCACAAATAAAATATAAAACATTCATTACCTTTGACAATCTTCTTTGTTGGCACTCCTAGATGTCCCATAAACATCACTATTGGGTCTTTTTTTCGATTAAATCGGTCCATATATAGCCTAGATATCGATCTATGAAGACTGTGTAATCAAGGAAAAAAACAGCGTTTTATAACGCAACGTCATTTTTTTTAATTAATAAAGTCGACGATAAACTTTCACAAAACACTTCGAAATACTGTTGAAATGCAACTTTAGATATTAGTAAACGTTAATAATCGATCAAATTGATCACGAGGCGATGTATATTCTATAGCTGTACGTCTTGAAATAATGTCCGGGTAAATCTCAACCAAAATATCCGGTCGGAGACCGGAAGAAATGGGATGTCTCTTGTTCGTTTGACCAAGAAACAAAGCCCAGCCAAATAACAAGACTGTTGACATCGTGTGGAAGCTGTAGGTATTGCAACCTCGGCCCCATTTAATGTGGTTTCTTATCAACAATACGTTCAAGTGGCGCATGGATATATTTTCCCATTTTCAGTGATCAGATTTTCCTGCGCTTTTCGATGAAACGCACGTTCTGTTATAGTCACAGCTGTGATTTAACCAGTTTTAGAAACGTCAGAGTGTTTTCTATCCACACATACTAATCATATGCATATACTATATTCCTGGCATGAGTAGCAGGGCGCTGAAATGTTGCGCGATTTTTTACAGAATGTTCGAAAAAGTAGGGGGTAGGATTGAGAGGTTAACCACCTAACTGATGAACAAAATGTTACTTTGCGTAATACCCTAGATGCAGTCACACCCCTAAAAACAAACAACTGATGTAAGAATCTAGCTCCATGGTAAACAGGAAATACCCGAGCCCGGAAGCAAGCTTCCAGAAAACTGGAACGGAAATGGCGTTCTACCAAACTGGAAGTCTTCTGTCTAGCTTGGAAAGAAGGTACCGTACAATATCGAAGAGCCCTCACTGTTGCTCAATCATCCTATTATTCCAATTTAATTGAGGAGAATAAGAAAAATCCTAAATTTATTTTTGATACTGTCGCAAAGCTAACTAAAAAGCAACATACCCTAAGAGGATGGCTTTCACTTCAGTAGCGATAAATTCAGGAACTTCTTTGAAAAGATAATGATCATTAGAAAACAAATTACGACTCTTCTTTAAATATGCGTATTTCGCCAAAGCTCAGTTGTCCCGAGTCTGCACAACACTGCCAGGACCTAGAATCAACTGAGACACTCAAATGTTTTAATACTATATCTCTTGACACATTCATGAAAATAGTAAACTACTGAAAGAGCTGTTTCCTGTGCTTGGCCCTCCTATGTTGAACATAATAAATGGCTCCCTATCCACCGGATTTGTGCCATACTCAATAAAAGTGGCAGTAATAAAGCCTCTCTTGAAAAAGCCAAACCTTGACCAGGAAAAAATAAAAAAACTGCCGACCTATATCGAATCTCCCATTCCTCTCAAAATGTTGGAGAAAAAGCTGTTGCACAGCAGCTCCCTGCCTTCCTGAAGAATAACAATGTATATAAAACGCTTCAGTCAGGTTTTAGACCCCATGATAGCACTGAGACTGCACTTGTGAAGGTGGAAAATATATTTTAATGGTGTCAGACGGCTCTGCATCTGTCCTCGTGCTGCTTTTGACACCATCGATCACCACATTCTTTTGAAGAGATTGGAAACCCAAATTGGCCTACACGAAAAGTTCTGGCCTGGTACAGAGCTTATCTGTCAGAATGATATCAGCTTGTCTCTGTGGATGGTTGGTCCTCTGACAAATCAACTGTTAGTTTCAGTGTTCCTCAATGCTGCGTGTAGGACCACTATAGTTTTTAACTAATGTCATTCAGAAACATAATGTTAACTTTCACTGCTATGTGCACGATACACAGCTGTACGTTTTGATGAAACATGGTGAAGCACCAAAACTGCCCTCCCTGGAAGTCGGTTTCTCAGACATAAGGAAGTGGATGGCGCAAATGTTTTAAAGATATTCTTTTGGATCTGACAATTTGTTTTGATGGTTGTACAGTCATCTCAAATGATACTGTGAAGGACCTTGACGTTACTCTGGAACCTGATCTTTCTTTAGATGAACATATCAAGAGTATTTCAAGGACAGCTTTTTTGCATCTTTGTAACATTACAAAAATCAGGTTCTATCACGACTTCCGCCGAAGTTGGTGCCTCTCCTTGTTCGGGCGGCATTCTAGTCTCCACCGATCTACATTTATTTTTCCTTTTGTTTGGTCTTGATTGTACACACCTGGTTCCATTACGTTATAATTTATTCCCTATTTAACTCTCTGGGTCCATCATGGTTTTGTGCATGTTTATTGTTGTCAAGTTGTCTCGTTTATGCGCTCTAGAATTTTGTTCTCCATGATGGAAGATTGTTTATTGGGTAAAGTTACAATTATTACACATCTGTGTCCTGCGCCTGACTCCGCCTTACCCACATCACCAAGACTAATGACAGGTTCTTTCCCAAAAATTATGCAGAAACGTTAATCCATGCTTTTGTCACTTCTAGATTGTACTACTGCAATGCTCTACAGTCGTGGCCAAAAGTTTTGAGAATGACACAAATCTTAATTTCCACAAAGTTTGCTGCTTCAGTGTCTTTAGATATATTTGTCAGATGTTGCTATGGAATACTGAAGTATAAATACAAGCATTTCATAAGTGTCAAAGGCTTTTATTGACAATTACATGAAGTTGATGCAAAGAGTCAATATTTGCAGAGCTGACCCTTTTTTCTAGACCTCTGCAATCCGCCCTGGCATGCTTTCAATTAAGTACTGGGCCACAACCTGACTGACGGCAGCCCATTCTTGCATAATCAATGCTTGGAGTTTGTCAGAATTTGTTGGTTTTTGTTTGTCCACCCGCCTCTTGAGGATTGACCACAAGTTCTCAATGGGATTAAGGTCTGGGGAGTTTCCTGGCCATGGACCCAAAATATCGATGTTTTGTTCCTCGAACCACTTAGTTATCACTTTTTCCTAATGGCAACGTGCTCCATCATGCTGGAAAAGGCATTGTTCGTCACCAAACTGTTCCTGGATGGTTGGGAGAAGTTGCTCTTGGAGGATATGTTAGTACCATTCTTTATTCGTGGCTGTGTTCTTAGGTAAAATTGTGAGTGAGCCCACTCCCTTGGCTGAGATGCTACCCCACACATGATTGGTCTCAGGATGCTTTACTGTTGGCATGACACAGGACCGATGGTAGCAATCACCTTGTCTTCTGTGAACAAGCTTTTTTCCGGATGCCCCAAACAATCGGAAAGGGGATTCATCAGAGAAAATGACTTTACCCCAGTCCTCAGCAGTCCAATCACTGTACATTTTACAGAATATCAGTCTGTCCCTGATTTTTTTCCTGGATAGAAGTGGCTTCTTTGCTGCCCTTATTGACACCAGGCCATCCTCCAAAAGTCTTCACCTCACTGTGCGTGCAGATGCACTCACACCTGTCTGCTGCCATTCCTGAGCAAGCTCTGTACTGGTGGTGCCCCGATCCCGCAGCTGAGTCAACTTTGGGAGATGGTCCTGACGCTTGTTGGACTTTCTTGGGCGCCCTGAAGCCTTCTTCACAACAATTGAACCTCTCTCTTTGAATTTATTGATGATCTGATAAATGGTTGATTTAGGTTTCCTTCTCTCCACCTGGCCTCTAACATATTACGGGGGATGAGTCACTGGCTTACTGGTGCTCTTCCATCCTGTCCCTAGGAGGGGTGCGTCGCTTGAGTGGGTTGAGTCACTGATGTGATCTTCCTGTCCGGGTTTGGCGCCCCCCTCGGGTTCGTGCCATGGGGGACAAATTCGTGGGCTATACTCTGCCTTGTCTCAGGGTAGTAAGTTGTTGGTTGAAGATGTCCCTCTAGTGATGTGGGGGCTGTGCTTTGGCAAAGTGTGTTATTTATCTTATTTCTGGATAATTTCTCCTGTCTTATCAGGTGTCCTGTTTGTATTTAAGTATGCTCCCTCTAATTCTCTCTCTTTCTCCCTCCCCTCCCGAAGGACCTGAGCCCTGGGACCATGCCTCAGGACTACCTGGCCTGATGACTCCTTGCTGTCCCCAGTACACCTGGTCATGCTGCTGCTATAGTTTAAACTGTTCTTCCTGTGGCTATGGATCCCTGACCTGTTCACCGGACGTGGTACCTTGTCCCGGACCTGCAGTTTTCAACTCTCTCTCTCTACCGCACCTGCTGTCTCTAACTCAAATCAAATCAAAGGTTGTCTGTCACATGCGCCGAATACAACAGGTGTAAACATTACAGTGAAACGCTTACTTACAGGCTCTAACCAATGGTGCCAAAAAAAGTATGTGTGGGTGTGGGTGTGGGTGGGTGGGTGGGTGGGTAGGTAAAGAAGTAAAACAACAGTAGAAAGACATTTGAAAAAAGAGTAGCAACGGACACCTGTTAGTCAGGCTTATTGAGGTAGTATGTACATGTATGCATTGTTAAAGTGACTGTGCATATATGATGAACAGAGAGTAGCAGAAGCGTAAAAAGAGGGGTTGGCGGGTGGTGGGACACAATGCAGATAGCCCGGTTAGTCGGGCCAATTGAGGTACTATGTACATGAATATATAGTTAAAGTGACTATGCATATAAGATAAAGAGAGAGTAGCAGCAGCGTAAAAGAGGGGTTGGGGGAGGCACACAATGCAAATTGTCCGGGTAACCATTTGATTACCTGTTCAGGAGTCTTATGGCTTGGGGGTAAAAACTGTTGAGAAGCCTTTTTGTCCTAGACTTGGCACTCCGGTACCACTTGCCATGCGGTAGTAGAGAGAACAGTCTATGACTGGGGTGGCTGGGGTCTTTGACAATTTTTAGGGCCTTCCTCTGACACCGCCTGGTGTAGAGGTCCTGGATGCTCGGCTATGAAAAACCAACTGACATTCCCTCATGAGGTTCTGACCTGTTGCACCCTCTACAGCCACTAAGATCATTATTATTATTTGATTTTGCTGGTCATCTATGAACATTTGAACATCTTGGCCATGTTCTGTTATAGTCTACCCAGCACAGCCAGAAGAGGACTGGCAACCCCTCAGAGCCTGGTTCCTCTCTAGATTTCTTCTTAGGTTCCTGACTTTCTAGGGAGTTTTTCCCAGCCACCATACTTCTACATCTGTATTGCTTGCTGTTTGGGGTTTTAGGCTGGGTTTCTGTATAGCACTTTGTGACATCAGCTGATGAAAGGAAACTGCCTCCAGCTTTTTGCTTGGAAATTCTAGGGACAATAAGGAGGCCTGCGTCTTGTGACCGCAAGGCAATCAAACAAGCTAAGCGTCAGTATAGAGACAAAGTAGAGTCGCAATTCAACGGCTCAGAAACGAGAGGTAGGTGGCGAGGTCGGTACAGGTGCATCAAAGCTGGGACCGAGAGACTGAAAAACAGCTTCTATCTCAAGGCCATCAGATTGTTAAACAGCCATCACTAACATTGAGTGGCTGCTGCCAACATACTGACTCAAATCTCTAGCCACTTCAATAATAAACAATTAGATGTAATAAATATATCACTAGTCACTTTAAACAATGACACTTTACATAATGTTTACATACCCTACATTACTCATCTCATATGTATATACTGTACTCTATACCACCTACTGCATCTTGCTTATGCCATTTGGTCATCGCTCATCCATATATTTATATGTACATATTCTTATTCATTCCTTTACACTTGTGTGTATAAGGTAGTTGTTATGAAATTGTTAGATATTACTGCATGATCAGAACTAGAAGCACAAGCAATTCGCTACACTCGGATTAACAACTTGATTTGTAAAAAGGGCTTTAAAAATACATTTGATTGAATATCAAGATAAGATAAAACTAGAGCCTGCAGGACATACTTTGTGGAGTGTGGTATCAAAAAAGCAGACCATCTCTTTATTACGGGCAGACCTCTCCCCATCTTTATAACCATTGAATCTATAAGTTTTCAACCATGACAGGTTATGGTCAATAATATCAATAATGGTCAAATATATATAAAGGCTGCACTAAAATCTAACAGTACAGCTCCCACAATCTTCTTATTATGAATTTGTTTCAACCAATCATCAACAATTTGTGATGAAAGTCTGTTGTTGCTGGCAGCAAGTTGATTGGTCTGCTATTAGAACCAGTAAATGCAGCTTTACCACTTTTGGGTAGCAGAATGACTTTGGCTTCCTTCCAGGCCTGAGGACAAAGACTTTCTTCCAGGCTCAGATTAAAGATATGACAGACAGGAGCGGCAAGAGTCAGCTAACATAATTTGTTCACCTCTCCCACACTAACTTAGAAAAATTCAAACTTGCAATGCTTTTCTTTCATTATTTCTTTTTTTACACAGGTGTGATTGCTCACTGTTCATTGTTAGCATTTCCTGCCTTAATTTGCCCTCTTTGCCAATGAAGTAGTCATTAAAATAATTGGCAACATCAAATGGTTTTGTGATGAATATGCCATCTGATTCGATCGTTTCATTGAAAGTACTCAAGTTTTTTTTCCAACATTCTTTATATATCATTGATCTTGGCTTCATAATACAGTTTCATTTAACTTTAGCTGTGACAATCTGTTTGTATTGCAAGTAATGTTACTCTATGGATTGGTATTATAGTTCATTGTTTAGCTAGCTAACATGATTTAAAATGTGACATGTCTAAACAAAAGACCCAAAGTTAAAGTTTGCTGTTAGCTAACTAACATTAGCTGAGGTTAGATGTCTGGCTACCTGGCTGACATTACGTGCATGAAGTGTGTGTAGTGATGTTCTCAGAATTCCATTTTGCATGTATTGTATAATAATGCTAAAATATTTGTATCTAGAATTTATCTTTCAGCATCAGTAGAACACGCCTGACTCTCCTCAACCAGTCATACAAGGAGAATGGTCTAATGCCTCCCATCAAAAAGAGAGCTGGCCCAAGCAAGCAAAGGCAGCAGCGCAATCATCAACTATGTACATGTACCATTTCTTCACCAACTACGGAGTTGGGGAAACACGTGTGGACATGAATTGTGATAACTGCAGTGGCCAAGTTTGTGCTCTGGTATTGTGTCTGGCGGACCATGCACAAGCTCCACCACAGTCTGGACCTTCACTTCCTGGTCACAGGCTACACCTAGTTTGCCCCCGACTGGTACTTCGGCCTCATCAAGCAGCGCTTCAAAATGACCAGATTGAACACTTTGTCTGAGATTGCTGGTGTTGTGTAGGACAGAACTGTGACAGGCGTCAACATCCCACAGCTGGTTGGACTGGAGAATGATACGGTGCTTGTGGAAAGCTATGGCTGGGAACGATACCTGACTTCGTACTTCAGGCAGCTGCCACAGATCAAGCAGTACCAGCACTTCAGGTGAAAATAATATTCATTGCATTACATGAGGTTATTCTTCTTATCTAAACTTTGGAGGTGAATTGATGTTGTGCAAGGTTGTAAAGTCATCAGTTTTTTTGTTTGTTTGCTGCTCTGGAGCCTGGTGTTGTTGTCGCCAAGGAGCATTTGGACTGTCGGGACCAGGTTTCACCTGATGGGCAACGCTGACATCCTTCCTCCCATAGATGGTCTGCCTGTACAAGCACCACCTAGACTGGACATAGCTAGACAAAGTTATATTTTTGTGAAGATCAGGGAGTTTTGCAATGAAGAGGCTATGAACGTCACATGCCCTGCAGCAAAGTCAAGGGCAGGACAGAAATAGGCTCTCTGAATATAGATTCCCTTGTTCATGCATGGTTCTGACGGAGGCACTGCACTATCTGCAGTGCCTCTATTCAAATTACTCTCACCTAAGACACACGCAATATGTTGCTGCTACAATTTTCTTTATCCTGCTGCTCAGCCACTTTACCCCTAATTCTATGCATATAACTACATTGTCTATAACTGATGTTACTGATATTGTTCTTGTACATATTGTATATTATTTCATTTTTAAACTATCTATTTGTGATATTGCAAATAACCGTTTGGCTGTACCGTTTCCACCACCAGAGACCCATCCACTAAGCAAGACTTAGCAAAATATTTATTAATAAAATGTATATTGATATGTGCGGTCGTGCCATGATTTTGTGACATAACACAACAATATCATGTGACCGTATCAAGTGTACCCCACATAAATATATGGCCATCCACATAGGGAGTTGGCGATAACTAGCCTTTTCAACCTCTCTTTCGTATCGTCTGAGATTCCCAAAGATTGGAAAGCTGCCGCGATCATCCCCCTCTTCAAAGGGGGAGGCACTATAGACCCAAACTGCTACAGACCTATATATATCCTACCCTGAAATTCTAAGGCCTTTGAAAGCCAAGTCAACAAACAGATTACCGACCATTTCGAATCCCGTCGTACCTTCTCCGCTATGCAATCTGGTTTCAGAGCTGGTCATGGGTGCACCTCAGCCACGCTCAAGGTCTTAAACGATATCATAACCGCCAACGATAAGAGACATCACTGTGCAGCCATATTCATTGACCTGGCCAAGGATTTCAACTCTGTCAATCACCACATTCTTATCGGCAGACTAAACAGCCTTGGTTTCTCAAATGACTGCCTCGCCTGGTTCACCAACTACTTCTCTGATAGAGTTCAGCGGGTCAAATCGGAGGGCCTATTGTCCGGACCTCTGGCAGTCTCAATAGGGGTGCTACAGGGTTCAATTCTTAGGCTGACTCTCTTCTCTGTATAAATCTATGATGTCGCTCTTGCTGCTGGTGATTCTCTGATCCACCTCTACGCAGATGACATCATTCTGTATACATCTGGCCCTTCTTTGGACACTGTGTTAACTAACCTCTAGACGAGCTTCAACGCCATACAACTCTCCTTCCGTGGCCTCCAACTGCTTTTAAATGCAATTAAAACTAAATGTATGCTCTTCAACCGATCGCTGCCCGCACCTGCCCGCCCGTCCAGCATCCCTATTCTGGACGGTTCTGACTTACAATATGTTGAAAACTACAAAAACGTAGGTGTCTGGATAGACTGTAATCTCTTCTCTCAGACTCACATTAATTAAGCACTTCCAATCCAAAAGTATGTCTAGAATCGGCTTCCTATATCGCAACAAAGCATCCTTCACTCATGCTGCCAAACATACCCTCGTAAAACTGACCATTCTGCTGATCCTCGACTTCGGCGATGTCATTTACAAGATAGCTTTCAACACTTTACTTAGACTGCATCCAATTTGCTATCACATTGCCATCCGTTTTGTCACCAAAGCCTCATATACTACCCACCACTGCGACCTGTATGCTCTCGTTGGCTGGCCCTCGCTTCAAACTCGGCGCCAAGCCCACTGGCTCCAGGACATCTACAAGTCTTTGCTAGGTAAATCACCACCTTATCTCAGCTCATTGGTCACCATAGCAGCACCCACCCTTAGCACGTGCTCCAGCAGGTATATCTGTTCATAGCCAATCTGTAAATAGCCCTCCCAACATCCTCATCCCCATACTGTATATATTTATTTATTTATCTTGCTCCTTTACACCCCAGTATCTCTACTTACACATTCATCTTCTGCACATCTATCGCTCCAGTGTTTAATTGGTAAATTGTAATTACTTCGCCACCATGACCTATTTATTGCCTTACCTCCCTTATCTTATCTAATTTGCACACACTGTATATTGACTTGTTCTACTGTATTATTGACTGTTTGTTTATTACATGTGTAACTCTGTGTTGTTGTATGTGTCGAACTGCTTTGCTTTATCCTGGCCAGGTCGCAGTTGTATATGATAACTTGTTCTCAACTAGACTACCTGGTTAAATGAAGGTGAAATAAAATGTTTAAAAAAATATATATATTGCACATTCATCTGTTTATGTACTGTACATGTGCACCTCAGGATTCAACTCTGGTAGCATGGTCATAACTTATGTATGATGATGGGTTCGGATTCCGAAACTGTAAATATTATTTGTCATTAGTTATATTAGTGTAATGGGTGTGTGTTGGTGGCAGGGAAGTCAGACGCAGGCGAACGAACTTGGAAAAAAGGAGTTGTTTATTAAATGCTGATAAAACTCCAAAAACCAAAATGTACAAAATAACAAAAGTGGGTATAAAACCCATCGCACAGCAACATAATACATGCACATCACATACAATCAAACAATCTCCGACAAGGACATGAGTGGAAACAGACGGTTAAATACACAACTTTTAAGTGATTCGCCAGAAGTCGTGACAAATAGAGACATGAAGGATGCCATAGTAGAAGGTCTACACCAGAAGTTAATGGTTATATCAATAATCAAGGTAAGACCCAAATGCAGACACATCGAATTAACAAAGGTTTAAAGATAAACTTCTCCTTAATGGAACCGCTGTGTCAGTTTCAAAAAAGCTTTACGGCGAAAGCACACCATGCGATAATCTGAGTACAGCGCTCAGCCACCAAGACAAGCCATACAGATACCCGTCAAGTTGTGGAGTCAACAAAAGTCAGAAATAGCGTTACAAATATTCACTTACCTTTGATGATGTTCATCGGAATACACTCCCAGGAATCCCAGTTCCACAATATATGTTGTTTTTTTTTTTTCGATAAAGTACATCTTTATGCCCAAATACTTCCTTTTTGTTCAGCGCGGGCACTAAGTTCAGACGAACAGTCAAAAAGTTACATTAAAGTTCGTAGAAACATGTCAAACAATGTATATAATTAATCTTTAGGATGTTTTTTATCATAAATCTTCAATAATATTCCAACCGGACAATTCCGTTGTCATTAGAAAGGAAAGGGAACGGCGCTCACGGCCGCGTGCGATAAACAACTCATGGCTTTCATCTGAGCCACTTACTCTGAGTGCTCTTATTTGCTCCCCTTTCACAATAGAAGCCTTAAACAACTTTATAAAGACTGTTGACATCTAGTGGAAGCCTTAGGATGTGCAACATGACCCCATTTACACTGGATATTGGATAGGCAATCAATGAAAAAACTACAAACCTCAGATTTCCCACTTCCTGGTTGGATTTTTCTAAGGTTTTTGCCTGCCATATGAGTTCTGTTATACTCACAGAGTATATACTCTGAGGTCTGTTATACTCACAGAAACTTTAGAGTGTTTTCTATCCATATCTACTAACTATGTGAATATATTAGCAACTGGGATTGAGTAGCAGTCAGTTTACTCTGGGCACGCTTTTTATCCAAGCTACTCAATACTGCCCCCCATTCCCAAAGAAGTTAATATTCTAACAGGGGAAGGCAATAGACAAGTGAAGGCAGGCAGAGGTCAACAATCCAGAGGTGGGGCAATGGTACAGGTCTACAGGCAGGCTCAGGGGCAGGCAGAGTTGTCAGGCAGGTGGGCTCAGAGTCAAGACAGGCAAGGGTCAAAACCAGGAGGACGAGAAAGAAAGAGACTGGGAGAAGCGGGAGCTGAGAACCAAAACGCTGGTTGACTTGACAATCAAGACGAACTGGCAACGGACCAACAGATGGGCGACACCCGGAGGCGGGTGTAGACATTCACAAGAACAGGTGAAACAGATCAGGGTGGGACAGCTTATCTGTAGGGGGAATATATATGGCGGGTGGAATTAAGCTTGGAATGTACCATGGTCAGGGTAAACAATCATTAGTGACAGGCACTGATAAGGCTGGAGAGCCGTGGATTCGTGATGAAGGGGGTCAAGGTCAGGTAACGTTAAGGGAGAAGGAACAGTTTATTGCCCGTTTCACATCATTTCCTGCCTAGCTGAAGAGATTGTGTTTAGAGAGAAATTCAAACCAAATTGGGGTATACAGATTCAAACCAAATTAGTTGAAGTAGGAAGTTTACATACACCTTAGCCAAATACATTTAAACTCAGTTTTTCACAATTACTGACATTTAATCCTAGTAAAAATGCCCTGTCTTAGGTCAGTTAGGATCACCACTTTATTTTAAGAATGTGAAATGTCAGAATAATAGTAGAGAGAATTATTTATTTCAGCTTTTATTTCTTTCATCACATTCCCAGTGGGTCTGAAGTTTACATACATTCAATTAAGCATTTGGTAGCATTGCCTTTAAATTGTTTAACTTGGGTCAAACGTTTTGGGGTAGCCTTCCACAAGCTTCCCACAATAACTTGGGTGAATTTTGGCCCATTCCTCCTGACAGAGCTGGTGGAACTGAGTCAGGTTTCTAGGCTTCCTTGCTCGAACAAGCTTTTTCAGTTCTGCCAACAAAATTTCTAGGACTGAGGATTGAGGTCAGGGCTTTGTGATGGCCACTCTAATACCTTGACTTTGTTGTCCTTAAGTCCTTAAGCCAATTTGCCACTTTGGAAGTATGCTTGGGGTCATTGTCCATTTGGAAGACCCATTTGTGACCAAACTTTAACTTATGTCTTGAGAAATTGCTTCAATTTATCCACATCATTTTCCTGCCTCGTGATATCATCTATTTTGTAAAGTGCACCACCAGTCCCTCCTGCAGCAAATCACACCCACAACATGATGCTGCCTCCCCCCGTGCTTCACGCTTGGGATGTTGTCCTTCAGCTTGCAAGCCTCCCCCTTTTTCCTCCAAACACAACAATGGTCATTATGGCCAAACAGTTTTATTTTTGTTGAATTGGACCAGAGGACATTTCTCCAAAAAGCACGATCTTTGTCCCCATGTGCAGTTGCAAACCGTAGTCTGGCTTTTTTATGGAGATTTTGGAGAAGTGGCTTCTTCCTTGCAGAGCGGCCTTTCAGTTTATGTCGATATAGGACTCGATTTACTGTGGATATCGATACTTTTGTACCAGTGTCCTGCAGCATCTTCACAAGGTCCTTTGCTGTTGTTCTGTGATTGATTTCCACTTTTTGCACCAAAGTACGTTCATCATTAGGAGACGGAACGCGTCTCCTTCCTGAGCGGCATGATGTCTGCGTGGTCCCATGGTGTTTAGACGTGTGTACTATTGTTTGTACAGATGAACGTGGTACTTTCAGGTGTTTGGAAATTGCTCCCAAGGATGAACCAGACTTGTGGAGGTCTACACATTTTTTCTGAGGTCTTGGCTGATTTCTTTTGATTTTCCCATAGTGTCAAGCAAAGGCCTTGATAGGCCTTGAAATACATCCACAGGTACATCTCCAATATAAACTGCTCAAAAGAATAAAGGGAACACTCAAATAACACATCCTAGATCTGTTGTTATTAAAAAAAAAATCTTTACATAGTTGAATGTGCTGACAACAAAATCACACAAAAATGATCAATGGAAATCAAATGTATCAACCCATGGAGGTCTGGATTTAGAGTCACACTCAAAATTAAAGTGGAAAACCACACTACAGGCTGAATGTAATGTCCTTAAAACAAGTCAAAATGAGGCTCAGTAGTGTGTGTGTGGCATCCACGTGCCTGTATGACCTCCCTACAACGCCTGGGCTTGCTCCTGATGAGGTGGAGGATGGTCTCCTGAGGGATCTCCTCCCAGACC
The DNA here is from genome assembly GCF_034236695.1 of Oncorhynchus nerka. Lineage (NCBI taxonomy): Eukaryota > Metazoa > Chordata > Actinopteri > Salmoniformes > Salmonidae > Oncorhynchus > Oncorhynchus nerka. The sequence continues at coordinate 2,666,071 of NC_088423.1, forward strand.
TGGACTAAAGCATCTGCCAACTCCGGGACAGTCTGTGGTGCAATGGAGCGAGACACGATGTCCCAGATGTGCTCAATAGGATTCAGGTCTGGGGAACGGGCGGGCCAGTCCAGAGCATCAATGCCTTCCTCTTGCAGGAACTGCTGACACACTCCAGCCACATGAGGTCTAGCATTGTCTTGCATTAGGAGGAACCCAGGGCCAACCGCACCAGCATATGGTCTCACAAGGGGTCTGAGGATCTCATCTCGGTACCTAATGGCAGTCAGGCTACCTCTGGCGAGCACATGGAGGGCTGTGCGGCCCCACAAAGAAATGCCACCCCACACCATGACTGACCCACTGCCAAACCGGTCATGCTGGAGGATGTTGCAGGCAGCAGAACGTTCTCCACGGCGTCTCCAGACTCTGTCACGTCTGTCACATGTGCTCAGCGTGAACCTGCTTTCATCTGTGAAGAGCACAGGGTGCCAGTGGCGAATTTGCCAATCTTGTTCTCTGGCAAATGCCAAACGTCCTGCACAGTGTTGGGCTGTAAGCTCAACCCCCACCTGTGGACGTCGGGCCCTCATACCACCCTCATGGAGTCTGTTTCTGACCGTTTGAGCAGACACATACACATTTGTGGCCTGCTGGAGGTCATTTTGCAGGGCTCTGGCAGTGCTCCTCCTGCTCCTCCTTGCACAAAGGTGGAGGTAGCGGTCGTGCTGCTGGGTTGTTGCCCTCCTACGGCCTCCTCCACGTCTCCTGATGTACTGGCCTGTCTCCTGGTAGCGCCTCCATGCTCTGGACACTACGCTGACAGACACAGCAAACCTTCTTGCCACAGCTCGCATTGATGTGCCATCCTCGTTGAGCTGCACTACCTGAGCCACTTGTGTGGGTTGTAGACTCCGTCTCATGCTACCACTAGAGTGAAAGCACCGCCAGCATTCAAAAGTGACCAAAACATCAGCCAGGAAGCATAGGAACTGAGAAATGGTCTGTGGTCACCACCTGCAGAACCGCTCCTTTATTGGGGGTGTCTTACTAATTGCCTATAATTTCCACCTGTTGTCTATTCCATTTGCACAATAGCATGTGAAATGTATTGTCAATCAATGTTGCTTCCTAAGTGGACAGTTTGATTGATTTGGAGTTACATTGTGTTGTTTAAGTGTTCTTTTAATTTTTTTGAGCAGTGTAAGTTCTCATTTACAACTGCTACCTGGCCAAGATTAAGCAAAGCACTGTGACACAAACAACAACACAGAGTTACACAATGAAGAAACATACATACAGTCAATAATACAATAGAAAAGTCTGTGCAAATGAACTAGGATAAGGGAGGTAAGGCAATCAATAGGCCATGGTGGCAAAATAATTACAATATAGCAATTAAGCACTGGAGTGATAAATGTGCAGAAGATGATTGTGCAAGTAGAGATAATGGGGTGCAAAGGAGCAAAATAAATAAATAACAGTATGGGGATGAGGTTGTTGGATGGGCTATTTACAGAAAGGCTATGTACAGGTGCAGTGATCTGTGTGCTGCTCTGACAGCTGGTGCTTGAAGTTAGTGAGGGAGATATGAGTCTGTTGGTTCCAGTCATTGGCAGCAGAGAACTGGAAGGAAAGGAGGCCAGAGTAGGTATTGGCTTTGGGTGTGACCAGTGAAATATACCTGCTGTAGTGCGTGCTACGGGTGGGTGCTGCTATGGTAACCAGTGAGCTTAGATAAAAGGTGGTGATTTACCTAGCAAAGACTTATAGATGACCTGGAGCCAGTGGGTTTGGCTACGAATATGAAGCGAGGGCCAGCCAACAAAAGCATAAAGGTCGCAGTGGTGGGTAGTATATGGGGCTTTGGTGACAAAACAGATGGCACTGTGATAGACTGCATCCAATTTGCTGAGTAGAGTGTTGGATGCTGTTTTGTAAATGACATTGCCAAAGTCGAGGATCGGTAGGATAGTCAGTTTTACGAGGGTATGTTTGGCAGCATGAGTGAAGGATGCCTTGTTGGGAAATAGGAAGCCAATTCTAGGGTTAGGGGCTACATCTTACAATACATTCTTCACCCGCTTTGAGGATAACACAGTGCCATTGACGTGACCCGCTTTGAGGATAACACAGTGCCATTGACGCGACCCGCTTTGAGGATAACACAGTGCCATTGACGCGACCCGCTTTGAGGATAACACAGTGCCATTGACGCCACCCGCATTGAGGATAACACAGTGCCGTTGACACGACCAGCTTTGAGCATAGCACAGTGCCACCAATGCGGCGGTGGGCTCTCACCCTCCGTCGCCAACATGAGTAAGACATTTACTCGTTTTAACCCTCGCAAGGCTGCATCCCTAGCCGTGTCCTCAGATCATGTGCAGGAGGGTCATGGGCTGGAGTTTTTTTCTGACATAATCAATCTCTCCCTATCCCAGTCTGTTGTCCCCACTTGCTTCAAGATGTCCACCATTGTTCCTGTACCCAAGCAAACAAATGTAACTGAACTAAATGGCCATATCCCCGTAGCACTCACTTCTGTCATCATGAAGTGCTTTGAAAGGATAATGAAGATCTCCCCTACGCTGATCCTCAACACAGGTGCCACACAAGGGTGCGTGCTCAGCCCCCTCCTGTACTCCCTGTTCACCCATGACTGCGTGGCCACGCAAGCCTCCAACTCAACCATCAAGTTTTTAGACGACACAATAGTAGTAGGCCTGATTACCAACAACGACGAGACAGCATACAGGGAGGAGGTTAGGGCCCTGATGAAGTGGTGCCAGGAAAATAACCTCTTCCTTAATGTCAACAAAACAAAGGAGCTGATCGTGCACTTCAGAAGACAATAGAGGACGGAACTGCCGCAGTGGAGATGGTGAAAAGCTTCAAGTTCCTCTGAGTACAGATCACTGACATTCTGAAATGGTCCACACACACAGACATTGTAGTGAAGAAGGCGCAACAGCACCTCTTCCACCTCAGGAGGCTGACGAAATTTGTCTTTGCCCCGAAGAACCTCACAAATGTTTACAGAGGCACAATTGAAAGCATCCAGTTGGGCTGTATCGCCGCCTGGTACAGCAACTGCACCGCCCGCAACCAAAGGGCTCTCCAAGGGGTGGTGCGGTCTGCCCAGCGCATCACTGGGGGCACACTGCTTGCCCTCCAGGACACCTATAGCACACAATTCACAGGAAGTCCAAAAAGATCATCAAGGCCACCCGTGCCACAGCCTGTTCACCCCACTATCATTCAGAAGGCGAGGTCAGTACAAGTGCATCAAAGCTGGGGCCGAGACTGAAAAAAAGCTTCTATCTCAAAGCCATCAGACTTATCAATAGCCAGCTACCACCTCTTTTACTCAACCCTGCTGCTGCCCTATATACATAGACATGGAATCACTGGTAACTATAATAATGGAACACTAATAACTTTAATAATGTTTACATACTGCTTTACTCATTGCATATGTATATACTCTATTCTATTGATTGATTTGAATTATTAACATGTTAGGCATATCTGAGGCCAAGATTGTAGTGGAATAATAGAAGCAATGTTTAATATAGCTAAGGCAAAATAAGGTCCATATTTTTACATCATTTTCTATGTGAATGTCAACAAACCTGGACATGGCCATGATTGAAGGCTTTGAAATACTAATTGTCCATTAAACCGTGTGTTGTTCTTCTCAGAATGTGTGCATAAAAGTGTAGTTGTGTGTGTATATGTACATGTGTGCATGCATGTGTTGTGTTGACAGTAAATAACAAGCAAGCGAGCAGTTAATCAGAAAAAGACAACGTGGGTGGATGCTACTGGATGGTATTTCACTAATCCTATTTATGGATGAATTCTGACTCCGCATGACATGTAACGTCTGCAAGCAGTTTGGTTACATTCCAGTTTAAATTAAACGTCTGTGAGCTAGTCAAGGTCTGGCAAACTCACAGCACTTATGGAGTAAACATTTAAAGCCCATACGGTGAGAAAGAAAAAGGTTGTGTCAGATATTGGCTATTTAATTAAAGAGGTATAGTCACTGGTGTATTGAGTTTGGACGTAGAAATATTCAGTTGAATATTACTTATACAAATATACTGGCGAAGATAATAACAGTATGTTTTTGACCTGGTATCTGTTTTACAATGATTGCATTTGGTTTCAATATATATAAATTTAAGAACAAACTATTATTTGCAATGGCGGCCTACCCCGGACAAATTGTGTGCTGCCCTATGGGACTCCCAATCATGGCCGGATGTGATGTAGCCTGGATTTAAACCAGATAATGCAGGTAATGCAAACCTTTTTCACTGAGATGCAGTGTCTTAGACCACTGTGCCACTCAGGAGCCCAATATAATATTCTCATTTTAATGGCAGAATTCCTGTTAAGCCTACCCGACACGCATGCGTCCCATCTAGCCATCTGGAAATGCAAATGCGCTACGCTAAATGCTAATAGCACTCGTTAAAACTCAAACGTTCATTAAAACACACATGCAGGGTACTGAATTAAAGCTACACTCGTTGTGAATCCAGCCAACAAGTCAGATTTTTAAAATGCTTTTCGGCGAAAGCATGAGAAGCTATTATCTGATAGCATGCAACACCCCGAAATACCTGAAGGGGACGTAAACAAAATAATTAGCATAGCCGGCGCTACACAAAACGCAGAAATAAAATATAAAACATTCATTACCTTTGACGATCTTCTTTGTTGGCACTCCTAGATGTCCCATAAACATCACTATTGGGTCTTTTTTTCGATTAAATCGGTCCATATATACCCTAAATATCGATCTATGAAAAGTGTGTGATCAAGGAAAAAACAGCGTTTTAAAACGCAACGTCATTTTTTAAAATTAAAAAAGTCGACGATGAACTTTCACAAAACACTTCGAAATACTTTTGTAATCCAACTTTAGGTATTAGTAAACGTTAATAATCTATCAAATTGATCACGGGGCGATGTGTATTCAATAGCTCCACGTCTTGAAATCATGTTCGGAAATTTCTCATCCAAAACATCCTGTCGGAGACCGGAAGGAATGGGCTCTCTCTTACTCGTTTGACCAAGAAACAAAGCCCAGGCAATTGACAAGACTGGCGACATCCTGTGGAAGCTGTAGGACTTGCAATCTCAGCCCCATGTAATTTGCTTTCTAATAGACAATACATGCAATTGGCGCATTGATATATTTTCCAGATTTTGGTGATCAGTTTTTCTTCCGCTTTTCGATGAAACACACGTTATGTTATAGTCACAGCCGTGATTTAACCAGTTTTAGAAACGTCAGAGTGTTTTCTATCCACACATACTAATCATATGCATATACTCTATTCCTGGCATGAGTAGCAGGACGCTGAAATGTTGCGCGATTTTTAACAGAATGTTCGAAAAAGTAGGGGGTAGGCTTAAGTGGTTCATTAACAGATTAAGTAAATGCCAATCATCCCTTAGCCTACAATGGTCATGCCTCCATGGAAAACAAATTCAAATAAAAAGTCATTATCCCCATCAAAATCAGTCTGTTTATTTTTTTTTATTTCTCCTTTATTTAACCAGGAAGGGCTCATTGAGATTTAAAATATATTTTTCAAGAGCATCCTGGCCAAGATAGGCAGCACCAAGTCATTACAAAAATTACAGACAAACAACATGAAAAACTACAATTAAAAAATACCAATCGGGACAAGTTCTTCCAGTTTAAAATTATTTTGTAAGGCGTTCCAAGACGATGGGGCAGAGTACATAAAAGCCCTTTTACCAAATTCAGTTCGGACATTTGGAACAGTTAGCAGGATAAAGTCCAGCGAACAAAGAGAGTACCCACCACATTTCGAGAACAATAAAAATGCCCAAATAAAAAGGTAGTAAACCCAAAATGGCTTTGTAAATAAAAGTATGCCAGTGCCTGAGCCTACGAGTGACTAGAGAAGGCCAGCCAACCCTGGTACACAAAGTGCAGTGGTGGGGTTTTGCAGTTTAAAATAAATCTCAAAGTGCCCTGGTAAAGGGTGTCAATTGATCTCAAATACTGAGTGGAAGAATTCATATATAAAATATCCCCATAGTCCAGTAAAGGCATACATGTAGCTGATACCAGACTCCTTTTGGCTTCAAAAGAAAAACGTGCCTTATTCCTAAAATAAAATCCCAATTTCAGTTTACATTTTTATTTAAGTTGTTGAATATGCAGTTTAAAAGAGAGGCCGCCATCAATTAAAATTCCAAGATCTTTATATGAGGTTACAACCTCAATCTCCTTGTCCTGACAGGTATAATAGGTGAAAGATTCAGAGCTCTTTTTCTTGCTTTAGAAAACACCATTTGTTTAGTTTTGTCAGTATTGAGGATAAGCTTCAATTGACACAAGGTATGTTGAACAGTATAAAAAGCAGCTTGCAAGTTCTGGAAAGCTTTTGTAAGAGACGAGGCACAACAGTAAATAACAGTGTCATCAGCATAAAAATGAAGTTGCACAGTTTTGTCTAAATCATTTATATAAATAGTGAATAAGAGAGGACCAAGTACAGAGCCTTGGGGCACACCATTAAAGACAGACAATTTAACATACATAAGCCCATCAAATTGAGTGCACTGAGTTCTATCAGACAGATAGTTAGCAAACCATGCAACTGCATGCTCTGAAAGACCTACACTCGACAATCTCTGCCTTAGTATAGCATGATCAACTGTATCAAAAGCCTTAGAGAGATCAATAAAAAGTGAGACGCAGTGCTGTTTTTTGTTCAGGGCTGCAGTGATATCATTTAAAACCTTCACGGCTGTTTAAGATAGAGAAATCTGTTATTTTGCCTGGGCTGCGTCTCAATCCACCACATCCTCCGTTATAGCTCTTCCACATCCGTGGTGAAGGTGGCAGAGCTAGAGCAGTGTTTGTCAGACCATGAGACATCCTGAAAATCGGTCTTCTCACAAAACTATTATGATCACTCTATTGAAAGATGAGACTCTCATGAACATAATGGTGTTCTCCGTCTTGCTCTAGAAGACAAAGCACACAAGACTTGTCTGTGTGCCTATTAAAAAAATTAATGGAAGTAAATATGGAGATAGTTTAGTGCCTAAAAAAGGGGATACATACATGTAAAAACAATAATAGCATTTTTTTCCTGATCATTCTTATATCTCTCAGAAATTGGACAGAAACTTCAGAACAAGCTTCCTTTCGATTTTTTTGGGGGACTATCCATTCTTCTATGTCGGGAATCTGTTATTCAATGCATTTCTATTGCCTTATAGCAGTACTGCAAACTGTTTCATCCAATAATCTTTTAATATATATTTTTGATACTTTAAGGGGTCTTAAAATTTAAAAGTCAAACAGCTAAATAATCATTGGTATGACCTTCTTAAAACAATTCCATATGTTAGCTTAGAACCCCTGCCCCCCTCCCCTGGGTTAGACAGGTCTGAGACTCTGGAAGGTTAAATTCTGTAAAATAAAGTATTGAATTACTTATAACCACTACTGTCCTTCCTCTTATGCTGGTTAATTTATATTTTTATTATGAAAATGGTTTTCCTTCTGTGCACTTAAACATGAAAGGATTGCATCTGTAGATGGGACTAGAGACTCTCTGATTAGAGTAACAGAACATTTTATTTTCATCTCACAATGATAGGTGCATTGAAATGTGTTGTTATACAGTTTTGGAAATAGTAGTTTGGCACCCCTGGAGCAAATCAGGGCACATCAACAAATTGTTTACCTTCGGCTTAAAACCAGTGACCTTCCGGTTACTGTTCCAGCTCTGTGAGGGTCTGTGAGCTGAAGGGATCATCACTACAGTATATGTAGCCAACGTCTGTGAGCTGAAGGGATCATCACTACAGTATATGTAGCCAAAATCTGTTAGCTAAAGGGATCAAATGTACACTAGCTGTAGCCAACGTCTGTGAGCTAAAGGGATCATCTCAACATTATCTGCAGCCAAAATCTGTTAGCTAAAGGGATCAAATGTACACTATCTGTAGCCAATGTCTGTGAGCTGAAGGGATCATCTCTACAATATTTGTAGACAATGTCTGTGACCAGTTCACGGTCTCTATGGCTTCATCTACATGTGACCAGTCTTTAGGCATTGTTTCAGGCTTGTACTCTGAAAAATGAGGGAGATACAGCACTTTCAATCAGAGGCCAGTGGAAATTTTCAGACATGAGCCATGCGCCTGATCAGGAACGCGTCTTTCTTGTTTCTCCTTTCCTATTGACGAAGCTTTTGTCCGTTTGAAATATTATTATTTATGACAAAAACAACCAGAGGATTGATTTTAAACATCGTTTGGGATGTTTCTAATAACTTTTATTGTACTTTTTCTAAACTTTGGATCTGGATTTAGAGCACGCGCCTTAAGCATTCAGATTACTGGACAAAATGCACAAACAAAAAGGAGGTACTTGGTCATAAAGAGGGACATTATCAAACTTAACAAACATGTATTGTTTAACATGGAGACCTGGGAGTTCCACCAGATGAAGATCATCAAAGGTAAGTGATTAATTTAATGCTACTTCTGACTTTTGTGACACTCTCTTTGGCTGGAAAATGGCTGCATGGGTTTCTGTGGCTAAGTGCAGACCTAACATATTCGCAAAGTGTGCATTCTCCGTAAAGCCTTTTTGATATCTGACACAGCAGTTGCAATAAGGAGAAGTTGATCTTTATTCGTATGTTTAACACTTATCGTTTATCAATGTTTATTATGAGTATTTCTGTAATTTGATGTGGCTCTCTGCACTTTCACCGGATGTTTGTTTGAGACAAATCATTTCTGACCATAACGCGCCAATGTAAACTGAGATTTTTGGGTATAAATAATAATAAATCATTTTATCTCTATTTCTGCTTTTTGTGACTCCTCTCTTTGGCTGGAAAAATGGCGGTATGGTTTTCTGTGACTAGGTGCTGACCTAACATAATCGAATGGTGTGCTTTCGCAGTAAAGCCTTTTTTAAATCGGACACTGTGGTTGGATTTACAAGAAGTGTATCTTTAAAATGGTGGACAATACTTGTATGTTTGAGGAATTTTAATTATGGGATTTCTGTTGTTTTGAATTTGGCGTCCTGCAATTTCACTGGCTGTTGTCGAGGTGGGACGCTAGCGTCCCACTTGTACCAGAGAGGTTAAGGGATTATCTCTACAGTATCTATAACCAATGTCTGTGAGCTAAATATATAATCTCTGCAGTATCTGTAGGCAACGTCTGTAAACTGAAGGGATGATCTCAACTTTATCTGTAGGCAACGTCTGTCAGCGGAAGGGATCAAATCTACAGTGTCTGTAACCATTGTCTGTAAACGAAATATCTAATCTCTACATTATCTGTAGCAAAGTCTGTGAGCTAAAAGGATCATCTCTACAGTATTTGTAGGCAACGTCTGTCAGCTGAAGGGATCATCTCCCCAGTTTCTTTAACATTTGTTTGTGAGCTGAAGGGATTATCTCTCCAGTATCTGTAGCCAAGGACTGTGTGCTGAAGGGATCATCTCCACAGTATTTGTAGCCAACGTCTGTGAGCTAAATACATAATATCTGCAGTATATGTAGCCAAAGTCTCTGCGCTAAAGGGATCATCTCTACAGTATCTGTTACCATATTCTGTGAGCTGAAGTGAACATCTCTAAAGTATATGTAACCATATTCTGTGAGCTGAAGTGAACATCTCTACAGTATCTGTAACCATATTCTGTGAGCTGAAGTGAACATCTCTAAAGTATATGTAACCATATTCTGTGAGCTGAAGTGAACATCTCTACAGTATCTGTAACCATATTCTGTGAGCTGAAGTGAACATCTCTACAGTATATGTAACCATATTCTGTGAGCTGAAGTGAACATCTCTACACTATCTGTGGCCAAAGTCTATGAGCTGAAGGGATCATCTCTGCAGTCTGTAACCAGCATCTGTCAGCAGATACAGTATCTGTAGCCACGCATGTCAGCTGAAAGGATAATGTCTACCGCATCTGTAACCAACGTCTGTGAGCTGAAGGGATCATCTCTAAAATGGCTGTAGCCACACATGTCAGCTGAAGGGATCATCTCTACAGTATCTATAACCAAAGTCTGTGAGCTGAATGGATCATATCTACATTATGTGTAGCCAAATCTGTGAGCTGAAGGAATCATCTCTACAGTTTTTGTAGCCAACGTCTGTGAGCTTAAAGGAGTATATCTGGATTAATCTGTTGCCAAAGTCTGTGAGCTAATGGGATCATCTCTACAGTATTTGAAGCCAAAGTCTATGAGCTGAAGGGATCATCTCTACAGTCTGTAACCAGCATCTGTCAGCAGCTACAGTATCTGTAGCCACACATGTCAGCTGAAAGGATGATGTCTACCGCAGCTGTAGCCAACGTCTGTGAGTTTAAAGGAGTATATCTGGATTATTCTGTTGCCAAAGTCTGTGAGCTAATGGGATCATCTCAACAGTATCTGTAACCAATGTCTGTGAGCTGAAGGGATCATCTCTACATTATCTGTAGCCTAAGTCTATTTGTAAATGGATCGTGTTTACAGTATCTGTAGCCAAAGTCTGTGAGCTGAAGGGATCATCTCTACAATATTTGTAGACAATGTCTGTGAGCTGAAGTGATCATCACTACTGTATTTTTAGAAAATGTATGTCAGCTGAAGGGATCATATATCTACAGTGCCTGTAACCATTCTGTGAGCTAAAGGGATAATCTTACACATTATATTTTTCCATTGTCTGTGACCTGAAGGGATCATCTCTACCGTATCTTTATCCAACGTCTGTGAGCTAAAGGGATCATCTCTACAGTGTCTGTAACCAACGTTTGTGAGCTAAAGGGATCATCTCTACAGTGTCTGTAATCAACGTTTGTGAGCTAAAGGGGTCATCTCTACAGTGTCTGTAACCAACGTTTGTGAGCTAAAGGGGTCATCTCTACAGTGTCTGTAATCAACGTTTGTGAGCTAAAGGGATCATCTCTACAGTATCTGTAATCAACGTTTGTGAGCTAAAGGGATCATCTCTACAGTATCTGTAATCAGCGTTTGTGAGCTAAAGGGATCATCTCTACAGTATCTGTAGACGAAGTCTGTGCGCTATAGTTTAGTTTAGTTAATTCATTCGACCATTTAAAAAATACATACATACATACACATAAATAAAATCATTGAGGATAACACACAATAAGGTCTGGGACTTATTCCCATTGTGGTCCTCTTGACACAAGATTGCTAGACAAGATCGAACACAGTAGGGCAGTGAAATAATACAAACTAAAACAGAGAAGAAGAACATCTATCTCATCATTCCAGTTGCATCATAGGGGTTCTTCATATGGGCACAGAAGACATTTACTTTATGTTTAAAGCTGTCCAGAGAGGACGTTGTTTTTATAGACAGAGGCAACTCATTCCATTCTGAGGCTCCAGTATACAAGAAAGTACCTTTCCCAGCATTACTCCTGAACCTGTATAAGCACACATCAGCAACACCTGATCTGGTGCTGTGATTGTGTGCATCCCTAACACGAGGAAAGTAATCACTTAGATATCTGGGCGCAGGACCATAAATACTCCTGTAAACCAAACCTAGTCTAATCTGGGACACCCTAGCCTCAACAGGCAGCCAGTTTAGTTCCTGAAAGCAGCTCCTGCCTATGTGAGTATGTGGACTCACCTTCAATACTACCCTGATCAGCTTATTCTGGGATATCTGGAGCTTCCCCTTCATAAGTTTAGATAAGCCCCCAAACCAGGAAGTACTAGCATGGTCAAAATGGCATTGAATGAGGGCAGTAGCAGGCACTTTCATGGAATCCTTATCAAGCAGCTTGGACTTTCTAGCCAAAAACTTAGTCCTGGCATTAACCTTCCCTAGCACCTTATTGGCCATGCTCACACCTCCCAAGCTTCCATCAACGATACATCCCAAGTAGCTAACAGAGGTTTTAGTAGTAAGCACCTCACCCCTTAACTCCACTCTGATTTCAGACGACCTACACAATTTAGGTCTGGATCCAAAAATAATTGCTTCAGGTTTCCCAAAGTGCTGCGATAGCTCATTATCTCCAAGCCATTTAATGATGTTAGTAAGCTTTGTGCTAAGTATGTTCTCAAACGTAGTTTTACTTTTGTGAGACACCAGAAGTGTAGAGTCATCCACATAAAGAAAAAGAGGCAAGAACAAATATCTTTCATATCGTTAATATACAATAAATAAAGGGATCATCTCTACAGTATCTGTAACCAACATCTGTGAGCTAAATGGATCATCTCTGTGGTATTTGTAGCCAACGTCTGTGAGCTGAAGGGATCATCTCTACAGTATTTGTAGCCAAAGTCTGTGAACTGAAGGGATAATCTCTACAGTATTTGTAGCCAACGTCTGTGAGCTAAATGGATCATCTCTGTGGTATTTGTAGCCAACGTCTGTGAGCTGAAGGGATAATCTCTACGGTATTTGTAGCCAACGTCTGTGAGCTAAATGGATCATCTCTGTGGTATTTGTAGCCAACGTCTGTGAGCTGAAGGGATCATCTCTACAGTATCTGTAGCCAAAGTCTGAGCTGAAGGGATAATCTCTACATTATCTGTTGCCAAAGTCTGTGAGCTAAAGGGATCATATATACTGTATCTATGGCCAAAGTCTGTGAGCTGAAGGGATCATCTCTACATTATCTGTGGCCAAAGGCTGTGAGTTGAAGGATTCATCTCTACAGTATCTGTAACCAACGTCTTTGTGCTAAATGGATCATCTCTGCAGTATCTGTAGCCAACATCTGTGAGCTGAAGCCTACATCTGTGTCCCTGTCTCTGGATACTCTGCACCCTGTAGAATTGTAGGATTAAGTCAGGATTCATTTGTACTGTCACGAAGCTGAGTACACCTACTGTAATACACACTGAGACAGCAAGTGTCCACACGACAACAGTACCTCGTTTATTGACAAAATGGGAAATAAAATCAGATAATATTTTGGACACTTACCTATGAGTAAAATCAATATATCACGTTAACGACCCTTTTTGCAATAAAACCAAATTCCAAAACTCAATAGAAATACAAATTCCCTTAAAATTACATGAATATTCAAATTCTTAAAACTATATGAAATAGCAATCAATAAATCTATTGCAAGTCGTTTTTGTAATATCAACGGATACCTCAACCCCCATGTTAAGACTTAATATTAAAACAATTAGCAGATGAACAGAGAAGGGAATGCATTAGTGGCCCATTAATCGGTAGTTTAATTGCTTAATTATATCTTCCATTAAAAATGATGAGCTCTTAATTGCCCACTTTGATGAGTAAGTCTCGGTCTTCCTTCTGCATCAGCAAGTAACTCCCTACTCAGAATATTCAAATCAGTAATCCATCGAACGGCTTATCATTGATCAGTACAATATGAGAACGAAATGCACATCCCAATACCTATAATGTATAATACCGAAATAATGAATAATATGAAATTATTAATTGAAGGGTAGGTAACAGAGGAAGACAGGTGTACAGTTACCGGCGTATTCATACTTATCTTAACCCTAACCTGGAACCTATCCTTATCCTGTTACATCATACAAGTTCAAATCAATTTTACAACCCCAACTTGGCAACAATGACTATTACAACGTCTCTTTAATTAACAAGTTCTATTAATTTAATCAACCACAAGAAAACACAAAAGAAGGCAAATCAATGCCAAATAGTGACACCGGGGCCCAGAAATAGACTGAAGGACAATAATAACAAACAAAAACTCACTTTCACTCATATGAACTAGAGTGCTTCCTAGATGCTTCCCTCCCCTATGATCACAGAAACCTTTCAACTGAAAGTTCAATTATTTAATTCAGTTATTCGTTAAAATCACAACTAGGAATAATTTTATCCCAATTATACTTAACAAAAATGTAAATGCTACATGCAACAATTTCAAAGATATTACTGAGTTACAGTTCATATAATGGCAACTGCTCGGCCTCCGACCGCAAGGCACTACAGGAGGTATTGCGTATGGCCCAGTACATCACTGGGGCTAAGCAGCCAACCCAGGATCTCTACACCAGGCGGTGTCAGAGGAAGGCCCTAAAAATTGTCGAAGACTCCAGACACCCTAGTCATAGACTGTTCTCTCTGCTACCGCACGGCACGCGGTACCGGAACGCCAATTCTGGGTCAAACAGGCTTCTAAACAGCTTCTACCCCATTGACATAAGACTCCTGAACATCTCATCAAGTGGCTACCCAGACTATTTGCATTGCTCCCCCCTGCCTCTTTTACGCTGCTGCTACTCTCTGTTTATTATCTATGCATAGTCACTTTAATAACTCTAGCTACATCTATAAATTACCTCAATTACCTCGACTAACTAGTGCCCCTGCACATTCATTGACTCTGTATCAGTACCCCATGTATATCGCCTCACTATTGTAATTTTACTGCTGCTCTTGAATTATTTGTTACTTTCATTTATCATTTTAACTTTCTTTTTTTTAACAGTATTGTTGGTTGAGGGTTTGTAAGTAAGCATTTCACTGAAAAGTCTACTACACCTGTTGTATTTGGTGCATGTCACAAATACAATTTGATTTGATTTGATTGCATAAGGAAATCAGTCAACTGAAAGAAATTCATTCAGGCCCTAATCTACGGATTTCACATGACTCGGTGCAGCCATGCCACCCACTTGGCAGCCATACCAACCCACGGGGTAACCAGCCCACCCACTTGGCAGCCATACCAACCCACGGGGTAACCAGCCCACCCACTTGGCAGCCATACCAACCCACGGGGTAACCAGCCCACCCACTTGGCAGCCATACCAACCCACGGGGTAACCAGCCCACCCACTTGGCAGCCATACCAACCCACGGGGTAACCAGCCCACCCACTTGGCAGCCATACCAACCCACGGGGTAACCAGCCCACCCACTTGGCAGCCATACCAACCCACGGGGTAACCAGCCCACCCACTTGGCAGCCATACCAACCCACGGGGTAACCAGCCCACCCACTTGGCAGCCATACCAACCCACGGGGTAACCAGCCCACCCACTGGGTAACCAGCCCACCCACTGGGTAACCAGCCCACCCACTTGGCAGCCATACCAACCCACGGGGTAACCAGCCCACCCACTGGGTAACCAGCCCACCCACGGGGTAACCAGCCCACCCACTTGGCAGCCATACCAACCCACGGGGTAACCAGCCCACCCACTTGGCAGCCATACCAACCCACGGGGTAACCAGCCCTCCCACTTGGCAGCCATACCAACCCACGGGGTAACCAGCCCACCCACTTGGCAGCCATACCAACCCACGGGGTAACCAGCCCACCCACTTGGCAGCCATACCAACCCTCGGGGTAACCAGCCCACCCACTTGGCAGCCATACCAACCCACGGGGTAACCAGCCCACCCACTTGGCAGCCATACCAACCCACGGGGTAACCAGCCCACCCACTTGGCAGCCATACCAACCCACGGGGTAACCAGCCCACCCACTGGGTAACCAGCCCACCCACTGGGTAACCAGCCCACCCACTTGGCAGCCATACCAACCCACGGGGTAACCAGCCCACCCACTGGGTAACCAGCCCACCCACGGGGTAACCAGCCCACCCACTTGGCAGCCATACCAACCCACGGGGTAACCAGCCCACCCACTTGGCAGCCATACCAACCCACGGGGTAACCAGCCCACCCACTTGGCAGCCATACCAACCCACGGGGTAACCAGCCCACCCACTTGGCAGCCATACCAACCCACGGGGTAACCAGCCCACCCACTGGGTAACCAGCCCACCCACTGGGTAACCAGCCCACCCACGGGGTAACCAGCCCACCCACTTGGCAGCCATACCAACCCACGGGGTAACCAGCCCACCCACTTGGCAGCCATACCAACCCACGGGGTAACCAGCCCTCCTACTTGGCAGCCATACCAACCCACGGGGTAACCAGCCCACCCACTTGGCAGCCATACCAACCCACGGGGTAACCAGCCCACCCACTTGGCAGCCATACCAACCCACGGGTTAACCAGCCCACCCACTTGTCAGCCATACCAACCCACGGGGTAACCAGCCCACCCATTTGGCAGCCATACCAACCCACGGGGTAACCAGCCCATCCACTGGGTAACCAGCCCACCCACTGGGTAACCAGCCCACCCACTTGGCAGCCATACCAACCCACGGGGTAACCAGCCCACCCACTGGGTAAACAGCCCACCCACGGGGTAACCAGCCCACCCACTTGGCAGCCATACCAACCCACGGGGTAACCAGCCCACCCACTTGGCAGCCATACCAACCCACGGGGTAACCAGCCCTCCCACTTGGCAGCCATACCAACCCACGGGGTAACCAGCCCTCCTACTTGGCAGCCATACCAACCCACGGGGTAACCAGCCCACCCACTTGGCAGCCATACCAACCCACGGGGTAACCAGCCCACCCACTTGGCAGCCATACCAACCCACGGGGTAACCAGCCCACCCACTTGGCAGCCATACCAACCCACGGGGTAACCAGCCCACCCACTTGGCAGCCATACCAACCCACGGGGTAACCAGCCCATCCACTGGGTAACCAGCCCACCCACTGGGTAACCAGCCCACCCACTTGGCAGCCATACCAACCCACGGGGTAACCAGCCCACCCACTGGGTAAACAGCCCACCCACGGGGTAACCAACCTACCCACTTGGCAGCCATACCAACCCACGGGGTAACCAGCCCACCCACTTGGCAGCCATACCAACCCACGGGGTAACCAGCCCTCCCACTTGGCAGCCATACCAACCCACGGGGTAACCAGCCCACCCACTTGGCAGCCATACCAACCCACGGGGTAACCAGCCCACCCACTTGGCAGCCATACCAACCCACGGGGTAACCAGCCCACCCACTTGCCAGCCATACCAACCCACGGGGTAACCAGCCCACCCACTTGCCAGCCATACCAACCCACGGGGTAACCAGCCCACCCACTTGGCAGCCATACCAACCCACGGGGTAACCAGCCCACCCACTTGGCAGCCATACCAACCCACGGGGTAAACAGCCCACCCACTTGGCAGCCACACCAACCCACGGGGTAAACAGCCCACCCACTTGGCAGCCATACCAACCCACGGGGTAACCAGCCCACCCACTTGCCAGCCATACCCACCCACTGGGTAACCAGCCCACCCACTTGGCAGCCATACCCACCCACTGGGTAACCAGCCCACCCACTTGGCAGCCATACCCACCCACTGGGTAACCAGCCCACCCACTTGCCAGCCATACCAACCCACTGGGTAACCAGCCCACCCACTTGGCAGCCATACCCACCCACTGGGTAACCAGCCCACCCACTTGGCAGCCATACCCACCCACTGGGTAACCAGCCCACCCACTTGGCAGCCATACCCACCCACTGGATAAACAGCCCACCGTTTCAGTTCTGAGTAGGTGGCGTGTCTGGGATAATAATGATAAAACAAATAACTGTTACTCACTCAAAAGGGCATAGCAAACACAATATATTAACTTACAACCAGTTATCCTAATAATTTAGGTTGAACACATATTGTAACCAAGCAAGTGAGTGAAATGACTTGACAATCTGGCTGCATAAACTATAGTTTAACATTACTTCTGGGAGGCACTTGGAACATCCGAGACAGTTGGCTATGTGTTCCACATGGCACCCCATGCCCTATAAAGCGCACTACCTTTGACCAGAACTATATGGGCCCTGGTCAAAAATAGCTCCCTACACAGGGAATATGATGGCCCATGGTCTGTCAGTTACCAACAGTTTGTTACTGTGGGACCATGGGACTTTTTATTTCCAGACACTGCAATTTCTCTCTCCTCTCTCCGACTTCTCTATACAGCTAGCCTGGTAACCAGGCAACTCAAAGCTTTAGTTGGCTGGGGAACCAGTTCTGAAAGCTCAACATAGGAACTTTTCAACGTCAGTCTAACTTTTGCTATTAGTACTACCCTCCCCTTCTTCATCCCTCATCCTCTCTCCATCCCTCTTTCTAAAATGACAATTCTCTCTCTACCTGCTTTTTTCTCTCTCTCTTTCTCTCTCTCTCTCGACCTGCTTTTTTCTCTCTCTCTCTCTACCTGCTTTTTTTCTCTCTCTCTCTCTCTCTCTACCTGCTTTTTTTCTCTCTCTCTCTCTACCTGCTTTTTTTTCTCTCTCTCTCTCTACCTGCAATTTTTTTTCTCTCTCTCTCTCTCTACCTGCTCTTTCTTTCTCTCTCTCTCTCTCTCTCTCTCTCTCTCTCTCTGCCTCTCTCTCTCTCTCTACCTGCTTTTTTCTCTCTCTCTCTCGCTCTCTCTCTTCTCTGTCTCTCTTTGTCACTCTGTCTCTCTTCTCTGTCACTCTCTCTCTCTTCTCTGTCTCTCTCTCACTTTCTCTCAATCTCTCTCTCTCCTCTCTCTCTCTCTCTCTCTCGCTCTCTCTGCCTCATTTTCTCTCTCTCTCTCTCTCTCTCTCTGCCTGCTTTTTAATCTCTCTCTCTCTCTCTCTGCCTGCTTTTTAATCTCTCTCTCTCTCACTCTCTGCCTGCTTTTTAATCTCTCTCTCTCTCTCTCTCTCACTCTCTCTCTCTCTCTCTCCCACTCTCTGCCTGCTCTCACACTCTCTGCCTGCTCTTTTATATATCTCTCTCTCGTCTCTCTCTCTCTCTCTCTGCCTGCTTTTTAATCTCTCTCTCTCTCTCTCTCTCTCTCTCTCTCTCTCACTCTCTGCCTGCTTTTTAATCTCTCTCTCTCTCTCTCTCTCTCTCGCTCTCTCACTCTCTGCCTGCTTTTTAATCTCTCTCTCTCTCTCTCTCTCTCTCTCTCTTCTCTCTCTCTTTCTCTCTCTTCTCTCTCTCTCTCTCTCTCTCTCTTCTCTGTCTCTCTCTCTCTTCTCTGTCTCTCTCTCTTCTCTGTCTCTCTCAATTCAATTTCAATTCAAGGGGCTTTATTGGCATGGGAAACATGTGTTAACATTGCCAAAGCAAGTGAGGTAGATAATATACAAAAGTGAAATAAACAATAAAAATTAACAGTAAACATTACACACAGAAATTTCAAAACAATAAAGACATTACAAATGTCATATTATATACAGTGTTGTAACAATGTACACATGGTTAAAGAACACAAGGGAAAATAAATAAGCATAAATATGGGTTGTATTTACAATGGTGTTTGTTCTTCACTGGTTGCCCTTTTCTTGTGGCAACAGGTCACAAATCTTGCTGCTGTGATGGCACACTGTGGAATTTCCCCCAGTAGATATGGGAGTTTATCAAAATTGGATTTGTTTTCCAATTCTTTGTGGATCTGTGTAATCTGAGGGAAATATTTATCTCTAATATGGTCATACGATGGACAGGAGGTTAGGAAGTGCAGCTCAGTTTCCACCTCATTTTGTGGGCAGTGAGCACATAGCCTGTCTTCTCTTGAGAGCCATGTCTGCCTACGGCGGCCTTTCTCAATAGCAAGGCTATGCTCACTAAGTCTGTACATAGTCAAAGCTTTCCTTAAGTTTGGGTCAGTCACAGTGGACAGGTATTCTGCCACTGTGTACTCTCTGTTTAGGGCCAAATAGCATTCTAGTTTGCTCCTAGTTTGCTCTTGTTTTTTTGTTAATTCTTTCCAATGTGTCAAGTAATTATCTTTTTGTTTTCTCATGATTTGGTTGGGTCTAATTGTGCTGCTGTCCTGGGGCTCTGTGGGGTGTGTTTGTGTTTGTGAACAGAACCCCAGGACCAGCTTGCTTAGGGGACTCTTCTCCAGGTTAATCACTCTGTAGGTGATGGCTTTGTTATAGAAGGTTTGGGAATCGCTTCCTTTTAGGTGGTTGTAGAATTTAACAGCTCTTTTCTGGATTTTGATAATTAGTGGGTTTCGGCCTAATTCTGCTCTGCATGCATTATTTGGTGTTTTACGTTGTACACTGAGGATATTTTTCCAGAATTCTGCATGCAGAGTCTCAATTTGGTGTTTGTCCCATTTTGTGAAGTCTTCGTTGGTGAGCGGACCCCAGACCTCACAACCGTAAAGGGTAATGGGCTCTATGACTGATTCAATAATTTTTTAGCCAGATCCTAATTGGTATGTTGAAATGTATGTTCCTTTTGATGGCATAGAATGCCCTTCTTGCCTTGTCTCTCAGATCGTTCACAGCTTTGTGGAAGTTACCTGTTTTTTGTGTGCTCTACGGCAACAGTGTCTAGATGGAATTTGTATTTGTGGTCCTGGCGACTGGACCTTTTTTGGAACACCATTATTTTGGTCTTACTGAGATTTACTGTCAGGGCCCAGGTCTGACAGAATCTGTGCAGAAGATCTAGGTGCTGCTGTAGGCCCTCCTTGGTTGGTGACAGGAGCACCAGATCATCAGCAAACAGTAGACATTTGACTTCAGATTCTAGCAGGGTGAGGCCGGGTGCTGCAGACTTTTCTAGTGACGATGCCAATTCGTTGATATATATGTGGAAGAGGGTGGGGCTCAAGCTGCATCCCTGTCTCACCCCACGACCCTTTGTGTGGTTTTTGCCAATTTTAACCACACGCTTGTTGTTTGTGTACACATATTTTATAATGTCGTATGTTTTACCCCCAACACCACTTTCCATCAGTTTGTATAGCAGACCCTCATGCCAAATTGAGTCGAAGGCTTTTTTGAAATCAACAAAAAAATCTCTCTCTCTCTTCTCTCTCTCTCTCTCTCTCTCTCTCCTCTTCTCTCTCTCTCTCTGCCTGATTTTGTATCTCTCTCTCTCTGCCTGATTTTTTTATCTCTCTCTCTCTCCGCCTGCTTTTTAATCTCTTTCTCTCTCTGCCTGCTTTTTAATCTCTCTCTCTCTCTCTCTGCCTGCTCTTTTATCTCTCTCTCTCTCTCTCTCTCTCTCTCTCTCACTCTGCCTGCTCTCTGCCTGCTCTTTTATCTCTCTCTCTATCTCTCACTCTCTGCCTGCTTTAAAATCTCTCTCTTTCTCTACCTACTTTTCTCTCTCTGCCTGCTTTTTTATATCTCTCTCTCTCTCTCTCCCCTCTCTCTCTTTCTACCTGCTTTTCTCGCTCTCTCTCTGCTTTTTTCTCTCGTCTTTTAGAGTTACATTTTTATTTTCTATGATGGGGGTTAAAATGAATGCACTATTTGTTTTAGCGGTATCTACAGGTTTTTTCAAAGTTAGGGTGGAAGAGGACAGAGTTAGTTTCCTGGGGTTTGGAATGTGTTGTGTGCGCAATGTTTTCTCAGTCTAGCACGGAGGAGACGCTGTCGTTACGGTGTAACGGTTTTCTTGTGTCGAAGGAGAGGCGGACCAAAACGCAGCGTGGTTATTATTCACGGTTCTTTAATAAAGAAACTATACATGAATAGACTAACAAAACCAAGAAATGTGAAAAACCAAAACAGCCCTATCTGGTGCAAACACAGAGACAAGAACAGTCACCCACAAACCCCAACAAACAGGCTACTTAAATATGGTTCCCAATCAGAGGCAATGACTAACACCTGCCTCTGATTGAGAACCATATCAGGCCAAACACAGAAACAGACAAACTAGACACACAAAATAGAATGCCCACTCAGATCACACCCTGACCAAACAAAACATAGAAACATACAAAGCTAAATATGGTCAGGGTGTGACAGTATCCCCCCCCCCCCAAGGTGCGGACTCCGGCCGCAAAACCTGAACCTATTGGGGAGGGTCTGGGTGGGCATCTGTCCGCGGTGGCGGCTCTGGTGCTGGACGTGGCACCCACTTTACCATAGTCTTAGTCCTCCCCATTGTCCGCTTCCGTGGCCTCCTAACCACGGCGACACTTCTAAATGACCCCACTGGACTGAGGGGGAGCTCGAGACAGAGGGGCAGCTCGGGACAGAGGGGCAGCTCGGGAGAGAGGGGCAGCTCGGGACACAGGGGCAGCTCGGGACGCAAGGGCAGCTCGGGACAGAGGGGCGGAAGCTCTGGCAGCTCGGGACAGAGGAGCGGAAGCTCTGGCAGCTCGGGACAGAGGGGCGGAAGCTCTGGCAGCTCGGGACAGAGGGGCTGAGGGGCTCTGGCACCTCAGGCTCCGGCAGCGCCGGACAGGCGGGAGACTCCGGCGGCGCCGGACAGGAGGAAAGACTCCGGCGGCGCCGGACAGGAGGAAAGCTCCGGCGGCGCCGGACAGGCGGGAGACTCCGACAGCGCCGGAGAGGAGGAAGGCTCTGGCAGCACTGGACGGAGGAGCTCTGGCGTCTCTGGACTGAGGGGCAGAAGCTCTGGCAGCGCCGGACGGGTGGGAGACTCCGGCAGCGCTGGAGAGGAGGACGGCTCCGGTAACGCTGGACAGGCGGGAGACTCCGGCAGCGCTGGAGAGGAGGAAGGGTCTGGCAGCGCTGGACAGGCGGGAGCACCTGTAGGGATGAGACGGAGAGACAGCCTGGTGCGGGGGGCTGCCACCGGAGGGCTGGTGCGTGGAGGTGGTACCGGATAGACCGGACCGTGCAGGCGCACTGGAGCTCTTGAGCACCGAGCCTGCCCAACCTTACCTGGTTGAATGCTCCCGGTCGCCCTGCCAGTGCGGCGAGGTGGAATAGCCCGCACTGGGCTATGCAGGTGAACCGGGGACACCATGCGCAAGGTTGGTGCCATGTAAGCTGGCCCAAGGAGACACACTGGAGACCAGATGCGTAGAGCCGGCTTCATGACACCTGGCTCGATGCCCACTCTAGCCCGGCCGATACGAGGAGCTGGTATGTACCGCACTGGGCTATGCACCCACACTGGGGCCACCGTGCGCTCCACAGCATAACACGGTGCCTGCCCGGTCTCTCTCGCCCACCGGTAAGCACAGGAAGTTGGCGCAGGTCTCCTACCTGGCTTCGCCATACTTCCTGTGTGCCTCCCCCAATAACTTTTTGGGGCTGACTCTTGGGCTTCCTTGCCAGCTGTGTTCCCTCGTATCGCCGGCTCCTCTCTCCGGCTGCCTCTGCTCTCCTAGTTGCCTCCACCTGTTCCCATGGGAGGCGATCCTTTTCCGCCAGGATCTCCTCCCATGTGTAGCAACCCTTGCCGTCCAACACATCATCCCATGTCCATTCCTCCTTGTGCTGCTCCTGCTGCCGCTGCCTGTCACCACGCCGCTTGGTCCTGTTGTGGTGGGTGATTCTGTAACGGTTTTCTTGTGTCGAAGGAGAGGCGGACCAAAACGCAGCGTTGTTATTAATCATGGTTCTTTAATAAAGAAACTATACATGAATAGACTACCAAAACCAAGAAATGTGAAAAACCAAAACAGCCCTATCTGGTGCAAACACAGAGACAGGAACAATCACCCACAAACCCCAACACCAAACAGGCTACCTAAATATGGTTCCCAATCAGAGGCAATGACTAACACCTGCCTCTGATTGAGAACCATATCAGGCCAAACACAGAGACAGACAAACTAGACACACAACATAGAATGCCCACTCAGATCACACCCTGACCAAACAAAACATAGAAACATACAAAGCAAACTATGGTCAGGCTGTGACATACGGCATGGATTCAGGTGTGTTCCTGAGAATGGAGTTAAGGTGGAGGAGGTTCTGCTCGCAGTCGGTGAAGAGGTAGGAGCTGAATTTATACTTTCTTCTTCCAGAATGAACAAAGCTGTCGTTGTGTCCATGAAAAGAGTACATTTGTTTGGTAGGCTAATAGCTAGTTGGTAGGCTGGTAGCTATAGCTATTAATAGATAGTTAATATTTGTAAGGGATGTGTTGGTGACAATTTCACCTCTTTCTACCCCTTCAACAAGGGTGGTAGTTGCAAATTTGCCTCGGTATATTACAGATGATCAAATTGCGTCGTTTGGTAAGTTTGCTAGTTGTTTTTGTCTACTGTCGGCAGGTTTTCAGGCAGATGCCGTTAAGCACGTTGTTTCGTTCCAAAGGCAAGTGTTCATGTTTCTGAATAACAATGAGCTACAGCTAAATGTGCATTTTCAAGTGAGGCATGGGGAGGGGCTCTACGCAGAGTTTGCCAGCACAGATAGTCTACTGTGTTTTGAGTGTGGGGATTTGGGGCATAAGAGTTTTGCGTGCCCACAAGATGAGGGTACAAGCGTCAGTGGGGGAAATCGAGGTCAATGTGCAGGGGGCAATGAGACACAGACAGCTGAGGCTGGGCCTAGTCATGCTATGGATGGTGGTGTAGATGAGGCTGGGCCTAGTCGGGTTATGCTAGTGGATGAGGAGAGTATAGTGGTGAAGTGTAAGAGACTAGGGGGACAGGGTATCAAACGGAAAAGGAAAAAGAGGGAGAAGAAAGGAGGTGTGAGGGGAGAGGCTGGTGTGGTCAAAGGCACAAAGGAACCTTTGCCTGGTGCTGGGGGGGAGGTACTGACCAGAGAGGAAGGGCAGGTGGTCAGGATGGGAGATGGAGATGAGGAGGAAAGTGAGTCTGCGGATGATGAGGCCTTTTTTTCAGACTCCTCTTCAATGGGTGCGGAGCTGACAGCCAGTCAAGCAGAAGGGTCAAAGTACACATTGAGGGAACTGACAAGGTTCCTGAATGAGACCAAGGAGGAAAAAGTTCATCTTGAGGCTTTTTTTCTGATCAAGAAAGTTTGTAAGATCAGTACAACATGCTATGAAAAATGAGCAGCATGGTGTCCTCTCACCCAGGAAACAGTTTAGGTTGAGGAAGTGGGTCACAACAGTGCGTAAGGGTCTACCTTCAGATACTGTTTAGATGTATAGTTTCTTTCTGGCACTGGGGCTTTTTGATCTTTGCTATTGGTCTCTTTCTTGCTGGCTTTTCTCCCACTTCTAATGGAGATTCTTCGGGTAGGCTCACTCAATGTAAATGGTGCCGGAGATGTGGGAAAGAGGAGTGTATTGGGTGAATATGTAAAACAAAAAAAGTACAGTTGGTGTTTCTGCAGGACATGCATAGTGATGTTGTGAATGAAGTCGATTGGGGGCTCTGGTGGAAAGGGGGCAAGCCATGGGGCAACTTTTAGTGCAGTCCTTTTTGTACCAGATATGTCTGTAAAAATCTGCTTGCAGACCTGCAACGCAAGCTGGTGGACTTCTTTTGGTCAGGACATCACTGGCTGAAGGCGGCAGTGTTGTACATGACCGTCCACGAAGGAGGGCAGGGCCTGGTGGAACTGGAGAGCAGGGTGGCTGCTTTCCGACTAAAGGAGGTGCAGAGACTGCTGTACCATACTGATGTTGGCTGGAGGGAACCAGCATGCGCGCTGCTTAGGGGAGCTGGCGGATTAGGGTTGGACCGGCAGCTGTTCCTCATGAAACTGGAGAGGCTGAGTACAGCAGGTCTCTCAGACTGTTATTCTGCAGTGCTGAGGGCCTGGCAGCTGCTATGGCCTACACGAGAAGTGGGTGTGGAGCCTGGGCTGTGGGTGTGGGAGGAGCCTATCTTCCACAACCCAGCCATCCCTTTGAGGTCGGTTCAGTCGGCCACCCTGCAGAGGCAACTGATGTCAGCGGGTTAACTAAGGCTGGGTGACCTGCGACTGCTGGGAGAGGAGGGGTGGGAAACCCTGGAAGTCCTGGCACAACAAACAGGACTAACGTCTCTTAGGCTGCTGGAGAGATTCCTGAAGGAGGTCCAGAAGACGCTGTCTGAGCCGGTAAGGGGGTGTTTGAGCGGCCAAAGGGGGAGGGGACACCAATGTTTCCGTCACTGCAGGTGACTGCAGAGACTGGGGACTGGCAAGGGGTCTGAAGGACTTAGATTTTAACACTATGAGCCTGGGGGAGTTTGAGGGGGTGGGAAGCAAAGCCTTCTACAACCTCTGCGTTAAGATGAGGAACATTAGGAGCCTAACAGGAGTGAAGGCACATCAGTGGCAAGGATTTTGTGGGGAGGAGAGCATGGTGGGTTTTAGATGGAGGGGCCTCTACAAACGCCCTCCTGGGGCGGCAGTTAACCCACTGTTCCTAGGCCGTCATTGAAAATAAGAATTTGTTCTTAACTGAATTGCCTAGTAAAATAAAGGTAAAAAAACATAAAATAAAATAAAAAACCCAGTACCAAAGAGGTCAGGGGACCTCCAGTGGAGGGTTCTACATGGAGCCCTGGCCACTGACAGCTGGTTGGCATGGGTTGAACCGGGAGTCGGGCAGGGGTGTCTTTTCTGTTTAATGAGAGAAACTGTGATTCAAGTGTTTTCTGTGTGCGCCAGGTTAATGCCATTAATGTCTCTGTTGGAATGTCTGTGTGAGAGGTTGGGGGTGTTTTTTACTGTTGGGATGTTTATAATGGGATACAGGTATTCAAATAAGGAAAAGGCCAAATGTGTGTTGTTGAATTTTCTGTTTGCTCAGGCAAAGTTGGCTATTTGGATAACAAGGAGGAACAGGGTCAAAGATGGGAGGATAACAGACCCTTTACTATTGTTTAATGGGATGGTCTCTGCGCGCATTAGGCTGGAATTTGATTTCTATAAAATGATAAAAAGTGTGGAGAAGTTTCAGGAGGTATGGTGTGTTGAGGGGGCTGTATGTACAACTGGGGTAGATGTTTTGGAAATATGGTTGTAGAAGTGGTGAGGTTTTTTGGTTATTGTGATGTGTTGTTTTGTATCGTGTGGTAGAGGGAAAGGTGAGTATGGTACATGTATGCAGTACAGGATATACATTTACATTACATTTACATTTACATTTACATTTAAGTCATTTAGCAGACGCTCTTATCCAGAGCGACTTACAAATTGGTGCATTCACCTTACGACATCCAGTGGAGCAGCCACTTTACAATAGTGCATCTAAATATTTTAAGGGGGGGGGGTGAGAAGGATTACTTTATCCTATCCTAGGTATTCCTTTATAGAGGTGGGGTTTCAGGTGTCTCCGGAAGGTGGTGATTGACTCCGCTGTCCTGGCGTCGTGAGGGAGTTTGTTCCACCATTGGGGGGCCAGAGCAGCGAACAGTTTTGACTGGGCTGAGCGGGAACTGTACTTCCTCAGTGGTAGGGTGGCGAGCAGGCCAGAGGTGGATGAACGCAGTGCCCCCTTGTTTGGGTGTAGGGCCTGATCAGAGCCTGGAGGTACTGAGGTGCCGTTCCCTTCACAGCTCCGTAGGCAAGCACCATGGTCTTGTAGCGGATGCGAGCTTCAACTGGAAGCCAGTGGAGAGAGCGGAGGAGCGGGGTGACGTGAGAGAACTTGGGAAGGTTGAACACCAGACGGGCTGCGGCGTTCTGGATGAGTTGTAGGGGTTTAATGGCACAGGCAGGGAGCCCAGCCAACAGCGAGTT
The DNA here is from genome assembly GCF_034236695.1 of Oncorhynchus nerka. Taxonomy (NCBI): domain Eukaryota; kingdom Metazoa; phylum Chordata; class Actinopteri; order Salmoniformes; family Salmonidae; genus Oncorhynchus; species Oncorhynchus nerka. The sequence continues at coordinate 2,693,341 of NC_088423.1, forward strand.
GCAGTAATCCAGACGGGAGATGACAAGTGCCTGGATTAGGACCTGCGCCGCTTCCTGTGTGAGGCAGGGTCGTACTCTGCGGATGTTGTAGAGCATGAACCTACAGGAACGGGCCACCGCCTTGATGTTAGTTGAGAACGACAGGGTGTTGTCCAGGATCACGCCAAGGTTCTTAGCGCTCTGGGAGGAGGACACAGTGGAGTTGTCAACCGTGATGGCGAGATCATGGAACGGGCAGTCCTTCCCCGGGAGGAAGAGCAGCTCCGTCTTGCCGAGGTTCAGCTTGAGGTGGTGATCCGTCATCCACACTGATATGTCTGCCAGACATGCAGAGATGCGATTCGCCACCTGGTCATCAGAAGGGGGAAAGGAGAAGATTAATTGTGTGTCATCTGCATAGCAATGATAGGAGAGACCATGTGAGGTTATGACAGAGCCAAGTGACTTGGTGTATAGCGAGAATAGGAGAGGGCCTAGAACAGAGCCCTGGGGACACCAGTGGTGAGAGCACGTGGTGAGGAGACGGATTCTCGCCACGCCACCTGGTAGGAGCGACCTGTCAGGTAGGACGCAATCCAAGCGTGGGCCGCGCCGGAGATGCCCAACTCGGAGAGGGTGGAGAGGAGGATCTGATGGTTCACAGTATCGAAGGCAGCCGATAGGTCTAGAAGGATGAGAGCAGAGGAGAGAGAGTTAGCTTTAGCAGTGCGGAGCGCCTCCGTGATACAGAGAAGAGCAGTCTCAGTTGAATGACTAGTCTTGAAACCTGACTGATTTGGATCAAGAAGGTCATTCTGAGAGAGATAGCGGGAGAGCTGGCCAAGGACGGCACGTTCAAGGGTTTTGGAGAGAAAAGAAAGAAGGGATACTGGTCTGTAGTTGTTGACATCGGAGGGATCGAGTGTAGGTTTTTTCAGAAGGGGTGCAACTCTCGCTCTCTTGAAGACGGAAGGGACGTAGCCAGCGGTCAGGGATGAGTTGATGAGCGAGGTGAGGTAAGGGAGAAGGTCTCCGGAAATGGTCTGGAGAAGAGAGGAGGGGATAGGGTCAAGCGGGCAGGTTGTTGGGCGGCCGGCCGTCACAAGACGCGAGATTTCATCTGGAGAGAGAGGGGAGAAAGAGGTCAGAGCACAGGGTAGGGCAGTGTGAGCAGAACCAGCGGTGTCGTTTGACTTAGCAAACGAGGATCGGATGTCGTCGACCTTCTTTTCAAAATGGTTGACGAAGTCATCTGCAGAGAGGGAGGAGGGGGAGGGGGAGGGGGATTCAGGAGGGAGGAGAAGGTGGCAAAGAGCTTCCTAGGGTTAGAGGCAGATGCTTGGAATTTAGAGTGGTAGAAAGTGGCTTTAGCAGCAGCGACAGAAGAGGAAAATGTAGAGAGGAGGGAGTGAAAGGATGCCAGGTCCGCAGGGAGGCGAGTTTTCCTCCATTTCCGCTCGGCTGCCCGGAGCCCTGTTCTGTGAGCTCGCAATGAGTCGTCGAGCCACGGAGCGGGAGGGGAGGACCGAGCCGGCCTGGAGGATAGGGGACATAGAGAGTCAAAGGATGCAGAAAGGGAGGAGAGGAGGGTTGAGGAGGCAGAATCAGGAGATAGGTTGGAGAAGGTTTGAGCAGAGGGAAGAGATGATAGGATGGAAGAGGAGAGAGTAGCGGGGGAGAGAGAGCGAAGGTTGAGACGGCGCGATACCATCCGAGTAGGGGCAGTGTGGGAAGTGTTGGATGAGAGCGAGAGGGAAAAGGATACAAGGTAGTGGTCGGAGACTTGGAGGGAGTTGCAATGAGGTTAGTGGAAGAACAGCATCTAGTAAAGATGAGGTCGAGCGTATTGCCTGCCTTGTGAGTAGGGGGAAGGTGAGAGGGAGAGGTCAAAAGAGGAGAGGAGTGGAAAGAAGGAGGCAGAGAGGAAAGAGTCAAAGGTAGACGTGGGGAGGTTAAAGTCGCCCAGAACTGTGAGAGGTGAGCCGTCCTCAGGAAAGGAGCTTATCAAGGCATCAAGCTCATTGATGAACTCTCCGAGGAACCTGGAGGGCGATAAATGATAAGGATGTTAAGCTTGAAAGGGCTGGTAACTGTGACAGCATGGAATTCAAAGGAGGCGATAGACAGATGGGTAAGGGGAGAAAGAGAGAATGACCACTTGGGAGAGATGAGGATCCCGGTGCCACCACCCCGCTGACCAGAAGCTCTCGGGGTGTGCGAGAACACGTGGGCGGACGAAGAGAGAGCAGTAGGAGTAGCAGTGTTATCTGTGGTGATCCATGTTTCCGTCAGTGCCAAGAAGTCGAGGGACTGGAGGGAGGCATAGGCTGAGATGAACTCTGCCTTGTTGGCCGCAGATCGGCAGTTCCAGAGGCTACCGGAGACCTGGAACTCCACGTGGGTCGTGCGCGCTGGGACCACCAGATTAGGGTGGCCGCGGCCACGCGGTGTGGAGCGTTTGTATGGTCTGTGCAGAGAGGAGAGAACAGGGATAGACAGACACATAGTTGACAGGCTACAGAAGAGGCTTCGCTAATGCAAAGGAGATTGGAATGACAAGTGGACTACACGTCTCGAATGTTCAGAAAGTTGAGCTTACGTAGCAAGAATCTTATTGACTAAAATGATTAAAAATGATACAGTACTGCTGAAGTAGGCTAGCTGGCAGTGGCTGCGTTGTTGACTTTGTAGGCTAGCTGGCAGTGGCTGCGTTGTTGATTCGGGGGCTAGCTGGCTAGCTAGCAGTGTTGATTACGTTACGTTGCGTTAAAAGAACGACAATAGCTGGCTAGGTAACCTAGAAAATCGCTCTAGACTACTCAATTATCTTTGATACAGAGACGGCTATGTAGCTAGCTATGTAGCTAGCTACGATCAAACAAATCAAACCGTTTTACTGTAATGAAATGAAATGAAAATTTGATACTACCTGTGGAGCGAGGCGGAATGCGACCGGGTTGTTGAGTTCTAATCGGTAGACGTTGGCTAGCTGTTGGCTAGCTAGCAGTGTCTCCTACGTTAAGGACGACAAATAGCTGGCTGCGTTGTTGATTCAGGGGCTAGCTGGCTAGCTAGCTAGCAGTGTTGATTACGTTACGTTGCGTTAAAAGAACGACAATAGCTGGCTAGGTAACCTAGAAAATCGCTCTAGACTACACAATTATCTACACAATTATCTTTGATACAGAGACGGCTATGTAGCTAGCTATGTAGACGGTGGGCGTTAGCTAGCTGGCTAGCTGCTGGGCAGATACGTTAGGACGACGAAATACGATAATTACGCAATTATCTTTGATACAAAGACGGCTATGTAGCTAGCTAAGAAGAAATTGCTAAGATTAGACAAATCAAACCGTTGTACTATAATGAAATGTAATGAAATGTAATGAAAAGTTATACTACCTGCAGACCGAAGTGCAGATGCGACTGCTATATGTTGGTGTTTTATTTTAATGGGGGGTGGTGAAATGAAATGAGAAAAGACCATTAAAAAAAGACCAAAAGAGTCTTTCTCTCTCTCTCTCTCTCATGGTTTTTGTATGCATATTAATTAGATATTTTTTGCTTTTAGCTGTGGCAGTGGAGTTAATTTCTTATACTCATATTCAGAACGTTTCACAAAGGCCAATATGCTCTTGGCAGAAGCCTCTGTGCGTTGTATTATCCCACAGCAATATTTTCACACTACAGTGAGCCAATTGTTGTTTTCATTGCTTCCCTCCCTTGCTGTTTGGGTTAAGGTGTCCAATGGTTTACCTTTATGTCATTCTGTTTACTGTGCACTGCATTACCTTATAGACAATTCCACACTACAATAACGTATACATCAATGTACTAAAAAAGTATTATTAATTGAATAATCATTCAAACATGTTTGAAGGAGTGCTGGCTGCAACATCTTGAGGTGTAATACAGTGCTGTGACTGTCTGATTCTACAATGCACTTTGTTTTATGGCATCAGCCCTGTTCCCGAAGCCAGAACTGAATTAGTTCCAAACCATAAAGTTCCATACACATTGACAGAGGAAATGTAATGCTTCCTCTCACCAACTCTCCCTCCAATCAGCTTGGATCTAGTAGTCCTTGGCTCTGGGTTCTATTGGTAATCACCGCTGATATGCAGGGTAATCAATTGGGGTGAATAAAAAACACTGACCTTGGTGAAACCACATTGTGTAAGCACAGGAATGGAGGGATAGTGCTGATGTTTCTGCCCCCCAAGCCAAAGGTTAACTGGGGAGAATAAATATTCTGTCTGGTTCAGTAGAGGTAGGGCCTGCTTGGTGTAATACATTGGTTAACTGGTAATCTTCAGTAGAGGTAGGACCAGGTTGGTGTAATAATGAATGGGTTAACTGGTAGTCTTCAGTAGAGGTAGGACCAGGTTGGTGTAATAATGAATGGGTTAACTGGTAGTCTTCAGTAGAGGTAGGACCAGGTTGGTGTAATAATGCATGGGTTAACTGGTAGTCTTCAGTAGAGGTAGGACCAGGTTGGTGTAATAATGAATGGGTTAACTGGTAGTCTTCCTGGACTCCACTATATAGGGAGGAGGATAATCTTGCCAAGGCTCATGCGAAGTATATCAAAACAAATGTATATATACATCCCTTCTTACATCAGCTGATATCTCAAAGTGCTGTACAGAAACTCAGCCTAAAACCCCAAACAGCAAGCAATGCAGGTGTAGAAGCACGGTGGCAAGGAAAAACTCCCTAGAAAGACAAAAACCTAGGAAGAAACCTAGAGAGGAACCAGGCTATGAGGGGTGGCCAGTCCTCTTCTGGCTGTGCGGGTCGAGATTATAACAGAACATGGCCAAGAAGTTCAAATGTTCATAAATGACAAGCATGGTCAAATAATAATAATCAAAGTAGTTGTCGAGGTTGCAGCAAGTCATAGCCGATCATTAGGAGTATATATACCGCTCCTGCTGTCTTTAGAGAGTTGAAAACAGCAGGTCTAGGACAGGTAGCACATCCGGTGAACAGGTCAGGGTTCCATAGCCGCAGGCAGAACAGTTGAAACTGGAGCAGCAGCACAGCCAGGTGGACTGGGGACAGCAAGGAGTCGTCATGCCAGGTAGTCCTGAGGCATGGTCCTAGGGCTCAGGTCCTCAGAGAGAGAGAGAAAGAAAGAGAGAATTAGAGAGAGCATACTTAAATTCACACGGGACACCGGATAAGACATGAGAAGTACTCCAGATATAACAAACTGACCCTAGCCCCCCGACACATTAACTACTGCAGCATAAATACTGGAGGCTGAAACAGGAGGGGTCAGGAGACACTGTGGTCCCATCCGATGAAACCCCGGACAGGGCCAAACAGGAAGGATATAACCCCACCCACTTTGCCAAAGCACAGCCCCCACACCACTAGAGAGATATCTTCAACCACCAACGTACCATCCTGAGACAAGGCCGAGTATAGCCCACAAAGATCTCCGCCACGGCACAACCAAAGGGGGGGGGAGAAACCCAGACAGGAATATCACGTCCGTGACTCAACCCACTCAAGTGACGCACTCCTCCTAGGGACGGCATGAAAGAGCACCAGTAAGCCAGTGAATCAGTCCCTGTAATAGGGTTTGAGGCAGAGAATCCAAGTGGAGAGGGGAACCGGCCAGGCAGAGACAGCAAGGGCGGTTCGTTGCTTCAGAGCCTTTCCATTCACCATCACACTCTTGGGCCAGACTACACTCAATCATATGACCCACTGAAGAGATGAGTCTTCAGTAAAGACTTAAAGGTTGAGACCGAGTCTGCATCTCTCACATGGGTAGGCAGACCATTCCATAAAAATGTAGCTCTATAGGAGAAAGCCCTGCCTCCAGCTGTTTGCTTATAGTAGTAGGGACAATTAGGAGGACTGCATCTTGTGACCGTAGCATACATTTAGGTATGTACGGCTGGACCAAATCAGAAAGATAGGTAGGAGCAAGCCCATGTAATGCTTTGTCTGTTAGCAGTAAAACCTTGAAATCAGCCCTTGCCTTAAGCATGTTCCAGTTTAGGTCGCCTAGCAGCACGAGCTCTGAAGATAGATGGGGGGCAATCAGTTCACAAATGGTGTCCAGAGCACAGTTGGGGGCAGAGGGTGGTCTATAGCAGGCGGCAACGGTGAGAGACTTGTTTTTAGAGAGGTGGAGTTTTAAAAGTAGAAGTTCAAATCGTTTGGGTACAGACCTGGATAGTGGGACAGAACTCTGCAGGATATCTTTGCAGTAGATTGCAACACCGCCCCCGTTGGCTGTTCTATCTTGCCTGAAAATGTTGTAGTTTGGGATGGAGATTTCAGAATTTTTGGTGGTCTTCCTAAGCCAGGATTCAGACACGACTAGAACATCCGGGTTGGCAGAGTGTGCTAAAGCAGTGAACAAAACACACTTAGGGAGGAGGCTTCTAATGTTAACATGTATGAAACCAAGGCTATTACGTTTACAGAAGTCATCAAAAGAGAGCACCTGGGGAATAGGAGTGGAGCCAGGGCCTGGATTCACCTCTACATCACCAGAAGAACAGAGGAGGAGTACGATAAGGGTACTGCTAAAAGCTATGAGAATTGGTCTTTGAGGAAGGCTTGGGAGGAAGGCATTGTTAAAACAAACAATGAAATGAGTAGAGAAAGACTAGAAAAGTTAGTTCTCTGACAGAAATATCACCACTACTTGAGAGGGAGAGAGAAGATTGAAAGACAAAGTGGAACCTCATGAAATGTTAGCAATATACACCATGGAAACTACAAGGTATCTATTACTTTACAAAACAAAACACACTATATTGTTCATTTTATGACAAAGCCCAGAAAACCGGGAACATTACCAGGACATTAGCTGACATACTCATTAAGTTCTAGTTATTTAAAAAAAATCGAACATTAGTATGATAGATAACATGATAATGTCCCAAAAATATTCACACTATTTTATAACAACTTATTTTCTCCGAAAATGTGAAATGAAATATTCTTTGAATGTACTCCTAACATTAGCTAAAATGTGCACAACATCTGTAACAATCACCACGGAACATTTCCCTAAGGTTCCATTAGGTTTACAGGTAATGTAATAACACAATGTCTTAGTAATGTCTTTAAAGCATATGTTGTGTCTATACTATGGATTAAATGTTCTAAGAAATCAATGCTCTCTAATTAATATTACCTGATTAAACTAATCATGTAAATGTAATTAACTAGGATGTCGGGGGACCACGGAAGAATGTTTATAGAGCTGTTGACTTCCGAATAACTTGTCTGTGTTTTTTTTTGAAAGGTACAATATGCACTTCAACCTCTGTCAAGACTGCACATCTAACACAACATAACAGTTTCCTTGAAGGCATGTTGCCATATTTTCACCTCATCGTCTACATTGTCTATCTACTCACAGGTATTTTCTTACTACACTGAACAAAATATAAATACAACATGCAACAATTACTGTGTCAAAGTTCATATAAGAAAATCAGTCAATTGAAATTAATTTCAAAGGCCCTAATCTATGGATTTCACTTGGCTGGGAATACAGATATGTATCTGTTGGTCACAGATACCTTTAAAAAAAAGTAGGGAAGTGGATCAGAAAACCAGTCAGTATCTGATGTGACTACCATTTGGCTCATGCAGCGCGACACATCTCCTTCACATAGAGTTAATCAGGCTGTTGATCGTGGCCCGTGGAATGTTGTTCCACTCCTCTTCAACGGCTGTGAAAAGTTGCTGGATATTGGCTATAACTGGAACCTACTGTTGTACACGTCAATCCGGAGCATCCCAAACATGCTCAAAGAGTGACGTCTGGTAAATATGCAGGCCATAGAAGAACTAGGATAATTTTAAATTGTTTATAGATCCTTCTGATATGGGGCTGTGCATTATCATGCTGAAACATAAGGTCATGGCAGCGGATGAATGGCACGACAATTGGCCTCAGGATCTCGTCACAGTACCTATATGCATTAAAATTGCCATCGATAAAATGGAACTGTGATCGTTGTCCATAGCTTATGCCTGCCAATAACATAACCCACTATGGGGCAACAACACCACTATGGGCAAACTGTTTACAACTTTGACATAAGCAACCATTAAATAACATCAAATTCATCAGAAATCCAGTGTAGACATTGTTAATGTTGTAATTACAATTGTAGCTGGAAACTGCAATTTTTTTACGGAATATCTACATAGGCATATAGAGGCCCATTATCAGCAACCGTCACTCCTGTGTTCCAATGGCTCTTTGTGTTAGCCAATCCAAGTGTATCCTTTTAAAAGGCTAATTGATCATTAGAAAACCTTTTTAACATTGGCACAGCTGAAAACTGTTGTTCTGATTAAAGATGCAATAAAACTGTCCTTCTTTAGACTAGTTGAGTATCTGGAGCATCAGCCGTTGTGGGTTCGATTACAGGCTTAAAATGGCCAGAAACATGTAACTTCATTCTGAAACTCATCAGTCTATGCTTCTTCTGAGAAATGAAGGCTATTCCATGCAAGAAATTGCCAAGAAACTTAAGATCTCGTACAACTCTGTGTCCCTTCACAGAACATCGCAAACTGGCTCTAACCAGAAAAGAAAGAGGAGTGGGAGGCCCCAGTGCTCAACTGAGCAAAAGGACAACTACATTAGAGGGTCTAGTTTGAGAAACAGACACCTTAAGTACTCAACTGGCAACTTTATCAAATAGTACCTGCAAAACACCAGTCTCAACGTCAACAGTGAAGAGGTGACTCCGGGATGCTGGCCTTCTATACATATAATTATTAAAGTGATCAGTGTTCAGTGACTATGTACATAGGGCAGCTGTCTCTAATGTGCAGGGTAGAGTATCGGGTGGTAGCCTGCTAGAACATTGATTAGGGCTGTGGTGACTGTTTAACAGTCTGAGATAGGTGCATCAAAGCTGGACTGTACTGTCTCCTCCCTGTAGATGGTAGCGAGGTGAACTGGCCAGAGCTAGGTGATCTTCTTGGCTATCTTCTGACACCGGGTGCTCTAGATGTCTTGGAAGACAGGCAGTGTGAACCCGGTGATGCGTTGGGATGATTGCACCACCCTGTGGAGAGCCCTGAGGTTGCGGATGCTCAACTGCCGTACCAGGGGGTATTTCAGCCCGACAGGATGCTCTCAATGGTGCATCTATATAAGTTTGAAAGTGTCTTAGGGGCCAAGCCAAGTTTGTTAAGTCTCCTGACCATGCTGTCTCTGTGAAGGGACCATATCAGGTTGTTAGTGATGTGCCGAGGAACTTGAAGCTTTTCACCCTATCCACTACGGCCCCGTCGATGTGGTTGGGGGCGTGATCTTGCTGTCTCCTGTAGTCCACGATCAGCTCCTTCATTTTGTTGACCACACCGCCAGGGCTCTCACTTCCTCCCTATAGGCTGTCTCATCGTTGTTGGTATTCAGACATAGCACTGTTGTGTCATCAGTAAATTTGATGATTGAGTTGGAAATGTGAGTGCCCACACAGTCATGGGTGAACAGGGACTACAGGAGGGGCTGAGCACAAACCCCTGTAGGCCCCTTTTGTTGAGGATCAGTGTGGCGGAGATGTTGCCTGCCATCGGCACTTGGGGTCAGCCCATCAGGAAGTCCACGACCCAGCTGCACACGGAGGAGTTCAGACCCATTGTCACGTTCTGACCTTAGTTCCTTTGTTTTGTCTTTGTTTTAGTATGGTCAGGGCGTGAGTAGGGGTGGGCAGTCTATGGTCTTTTCTATCATTTGGGATTTCTGTGTTTGGCCTGGTATGGTTCTCAATCAGAGGCAGCTGTCAATCGTTGTCCCTGACTGAGAACCATACTTAGGTAGCCTGGTTTCTCCTTTGAGTTGTGGGTGACTATTTTTCCGTTTCAGTGTTTGCACCACCGATTTTAATTTTGATTCTCTTGTTCTGTTGTACATTAAATCACATTATGGATACATACCACGGTGCATTTTGGTCCTCCGATCTTTCCTACTACTCCTACTCAGAGGAGGATGAAGAAACCTGTTACACCAATGGCCCTGAGCTTAGTAATGAGCTTGGAAGGCACTATGTTGAATGCTGAGACGTAGTTAATGAATAGCATTCTTACATAGTTTTTTTCTTATCTAAGTGGGATAGTGCAGTGTAGTTGCGATTGCGTCATCCGTGGATCTGTTGGGGCAATATGCGAATTGACGTGAGTCTAGGGTTTTGAGTAAGGTAGAGGTTATGTGGTCCTTAACTAACCTCTCAAAGCACTTCATGATGACAGAAGTGAGCACTTTAGTTGGATAGTAATTTAGTTCAGTTAAGTTGACTTGGGTACAGAACAAATGGTGGACATCTTGAAGTAAGTGGAGAATGAGAGCACACAGTGCTCATAAGTGTCGGGTGTCTGCTGTGCGATTTTGCTTTCTTCGACGCGGGCGAAGAAAGTGTTTAGCGCTTCCTGGGAGCGAGGCATCGATGTCCACGACATGGCTGGCTTTCTGTTTATAATTAATTGATTTCTGGAGTCCCTGCCACAAACGTCTCATGTCTGAGCTGTTGAATTGTGACTACTTTGTCCCTGTATTGTTGTTTTGCCTCTAATTGCCTTACGGAGGCCGTACCTGTAGCCATCCCGGATGGGAGACTAGCATGATTCAGGGTCAATGTTGTGCGTGTAGCACAGGAGATGTGTTGATCGAATTTTGTTAGCATTTTTCTCAGATTTCCTTTATTGAAGTCCGCAGCTACGATAAATGCATCCCCAGGATATGCGGTTTCCAGTTTGCACATAGTCCAGTATAGTTCCTTGAGAGCCGTTGTGGTGTCGGCTTGGGAGGGAATATACACCACAGTGACGATGACCGAAGAATATTATCTCGGGAGGTAATGCAGTCTGCATTTGATGGTGACTCCAGACTGGGGGAACAAAAGGACTTCAGTTCCTGTACCTTACCACACTCACACCATAAGTTTTTAATCATGAAACAAACCCTTCCCCCTTTCTTTTTCCCCCAGAGAGTTCCTTCTTCCTGTTGGCGCAATGTACAGAGATCCCCACTCGCTAAATGGACGGGGACAATATATCCAGAGAGAGCCTTGATTCCGTAAAACAAAGTATGTTACAGTCCCTGATATCTCTCTGGAAGGAGCGCCTCGTCCTGAGCTCACCTACTTTATTGTCCAGCGACTAAAAGTTTGCGAATAATATACTGGGAAGTGGTGGATGTTATGGATGCTGCCTGAGTCTGACAATGAACCCCCTCCATCCTCCTCTTCTCCAGCATCTGCAGCTCCCGGGATGAATAGAGCAGGAAGTTCAAACACAGAATCCAGGTCAGGGAAGTCGAATTTCTGTTGAGTGACCGTTAATATCATGTCCAAAAGTTATTCCCGTCTGTAGGTAATATTACAACAAAAAATCTGAGCAATAATGCAAGAAATAACACACACACACAAAAAAAATACTGCAGAGTTGGCAAGGAGCTAGAAAGAGAGTGACCATGTCTGTCGGCTCCAGCTTGTCCCATTGTAGAATGCTGTTGACAATGTGCAATGTTACTGTGTTAGCATTGATCACATCCAAGGTAAACGCTGTAACTCTGTCATTCTTGTAGATAATGTATACCTCCATTGCACAAAAGTCAAACTGCAACTAGCAAATTAATTTAGTTAAGAAGCTCTTCACTTTAGAAAATCAAAAGAGAAAATCTCTACAACGTTTCTGACAGGTTTTACTAGTGGTTAGGAGCTGTTTGATCCTAGATTGTCAGAGGACTCAAATGAACTCTCAGTTAAGACACCAGCCGAGTGGAGCCCCGAAGACAGGACCTGAGCCGCCCTGCCATCTGACATATCAGTGGATAATTTAACATATAACAAGATCTTACGTTTAATGTATTTTGTCTTTTAGCTACAGTAACTTGAACAGAATCCATTAGAGGGAAGAGGTATATCTCCCTAAGTCGTTCTGATGGCAATCAAAGCCATGGTTATTATCCTAACAAAGTGTATGTCTGACAGCTGAAGCGTTTGCTAGCTGTCACTAGTCATTTGAGTGGCCAGCCATCTCTTTGATAGAGTAAGTGCTCCCTTCCATCTTCAATCCTTTGTCCTCTGGGCTCTCCATGGAGTCTAAGAGCCTGTAGTTATATGGCTAAATGAATAAGCAAACATAACATAAGCTACATGTTGGATATGAAAATATACATCTACTTTAATGAGAGTAGGGTACTTAAGAGATTGGTTCACTATTTGACAACCCAACCTCCATTTTGTATGTAAATGGTATGTTATAGAAGGGTTCAGATATTTTTGTTGTTAAGGCAATTTGACTTACCCCACCAGCAATAGACTTCTTCATTGCTCGTTCTGCAGGGCCACGTAAAAACATGAACAAAGGCTACAAAAACACCCAACTATATCCTTTTGGAAATTGCAAAGCTCTCAGTTTTGTGATGCAGGTCTTTAGATGTTGTACACATGCAATTGTGTAATTCTGAACTTTTTCCACAACGTGATATTACATTTTGTTCCCCTATCAGCTGTGCTGTGTGGGCAACACAGAGAAGCAGCAAAACATGCCATAACATGCCATTTATCAAAATAGAGATGTTTTAAAATGTGACCCAATCCTTTAACAGTGTTGTAATTGGCTTGTTGCGAAGCTGGCTGTTTCACTTTAATGTGTAATTATTCTAATGACTATATTATAAAAGATTTTCGTGGTGAGCAGTTTGACAAAGAGCCTATAGCAACCCCCTGGTTCTTTACTTGGAATATTGTCTCACTTATAAATATGTTTGAAGACTTTTCAAAAGTTACCACTATGATGATGAAACTAAAATGCACTTTATCATGCAAGCAAAATTCATCAAAAAGTTCAATGCAATTTGAATATGAACTCTGACAAATTCTAAGCATCACTGGCAATGAAAATGTAGCTATGCTTACCGATAAATCTTAACTTTGTACGTGTATTCCCAATCTCCACTGGTTTACAGAGGATGGGGGGTTAGATGTTAGATGACTAATAGATGTTGTTCTATATAATTAAACATCATAATTGGTTCCAGCTGAATACATTGACCCAAGAAGACGACAAAGCAAGACATTGTGCATGTAGCTGGAAATATACTCACCAATATCAGGAGGTAAAACATATTTACCTCAGAGTTTAATTACTTTTTAAAATAATATATTGTGACTGACTGTATCGTGGGTTAACCTGTCGTATTTCAACCAGTCTGTCAACTGTGTGATCTACAACAGTCTGTCACATACACCTAAATTAATATTAAATACACTAGATATCTCAGAGTGACCTAAACCAGATAGATGGAGATGAAATACACTGGACAGTACTTCTCAAAGTATCCATGGAAACCCCTTTTTACAATATGGGAAGGTGTGTGTGTGTGTGTGTGTGTGTGTGTGTGTGTGTGTGTGTGTGTGTGTGTGTGTGTGTGTGTGTGTGTGTGTGTGTGTGTGTGTGTGTGTGTGTGTGTGTGTGTTCTCAAAGTATCCATGGAAACCCCTTTTTACAATATGGGAAGGTGTGTGTGTGTGTGTGTGTGTGTGTGTGTGTGTGTGTGTGTGTGTGTGTGTGTGTGTGTGTGTCTGTGTGTGTCTGTGTGTGTCTGTGTGTGTCTGTGTGTGTCCACGTACATACGTCGGCACCTCTGTGTGGATTAAGTTATAGGCTGGGGTTTACAAGGCCATCAGTCAAAGAGCCATCAGGCTAAACAAGAGATTGAGACACCCAGCACACTCCATACAGCATTCCCCCTAAGCAGTGAACCTGTAAAATGTCCATGGTCAGAGAAGGAATTGGACAAGGGCTTGATATAGAATAGGCACACTGGCTGTCACAGGGGGTTCTGGTTTGTCTGTGAGAATGACCTGAGCTAAAGTAGTATCCATTGTGTGAAGCTATACGCTTGTTTATTAGACAGACAGAAGTGGAGACAGGTCATCCTTGTCAAGTTCCTCCAGACTTTTAATGACATAAGGTACAGTGGCTTGCGAAAGTATTCACCCCCCTTGGCATTTTTCCTGTATTGCTGCCTTACAACCTGGAATTAAAATAGATTTTTGGGTGGTTTGTATCATTTGATTCACACAACATGCCTACGACTTTCAAGATGCAAAATATTTTTTTATTGTGAAACAAACAAGAAATAAGACAAAAAAACAGAAAACTTGAGCGGACATAACTTTTCAGGCCCCCAAAGTCAATACTTTGTAGAGCCACCTTATGCAGCAATTACAGATGCAAGTGTCTTAGGATATGTCTCTTTAATCTATAAGCTTGGCACATCTAGCCACTGAGATTTTTGGTCATTCTTCAACAAGGCAAAACTGCTCCAGCTCATTCAAGTTGGATGGGTTCCACTGGTGTACAGCAATCTTTAAGTCATACCACAGATTCTCAATTGGATGAGGTCTGGGCTTTGACTAGGCCATTCCAAGACATTTAAATGTTTCCCCTTAAACCACTCGAGTATTGCTTTAGCAGTATGTTTATGGTCATTGTCCTGCTGGAAGGTGAACCTGCGTCCCAGTCTCAAATCTCTGGAAGACAAACAGGTTTCCCTCAAGAATTTCCCTGTATTCAGTGCCATCCATCATTCCATGAATTCTGACCAGTTTCCCAGTCCCTGCCGATGAAAAACATCCCCACAGCATGATGCTGCCACCACCATGCTTCACTGTGGGGATGGTGTTCTCGGGTTGATGAGAGGTGTTGTGTTTGTGCCAGACATAGCGTTTTCCTTGATGGCCAAAAAGCTACATTTTAGTCTCATCTGACCAGAGTACCTTCTTCCATATGTTTGGGGAGTCTCCCACATGCCTTTTGGCGAACACCAAACATGTTATCTTATTTTTTTCTGGCCACTCTGCGGAGTGCATGGCTTAAAGTGGTCCTGTGGTCTGTGGAGTGCATGGCTTAAAGTGGTCCTGTGGACAGATACCCCAATCTCTGCTGTAGAGCTTTGCAGCTTCTTCAGGGTTATATCTTTGGTCTCTTTGTTGCCTCTCTGATTAATGCCCTCCTTGCCTGGTCCATGAGTTTTGGTGGGCAGGCCTTCTCTTGGCAGGTTTGTTGTGGTGCCAAAATCTTTACATTTTTTAATAATGGATTTAAATGGTGCTCTGTGGGATGTTCAACGTTTCGGGATATGTTTTAATAACTCAACCCTGATCTGTATTTCTCCACAACTTCGTATAAACCTGGCCCGCATCGACCTGACCCAGGTATCCTGGAAGGATATTGACCACATACCATCAGTAGAGAATGCCTGGTTATTTTTTTAAGTGCCTTCCTCACCATCTTAAATAAGTATGCCCCATTCAATTTTTTTTAACCAGGAACAGATATAGCCCTTGGTTCACTCCGGACCTGACTTCCCTTGACCAGAACAAAAACATCCTGTGGCGTTCTGCATTAGCATTGAATAGCCCCTGTGATTTGCAACTTTTCAGGGAAGTTAGGAACCAATACATTCAGGCAGTTGGAAAGCAATGGTTAGCTTTTTAAAACAGAAATTTGGTAGATCCTGTAGCACAAACTCAAAAAAGGTCTGAGACACTGTAAAGTCCATGTAGAATAAGAGCACCTCCTCCCAGCTGCCCACTGCACTGGGGCTAGGAAACACTGTCACCACCGATAAATCCACTATATTTGAGTACTTCAATAAGCATTTTTCTACAGCTGGCCATGCTTTCCCCCAGGCTACCCCGGTCAACTGCCCTGCACACCCCACAGAAACTCGCCCAAACCTCCTCCTTTTCTCCTTCACCCAAATCCAGATAGCTGATGTTTTGAAAGAGCTGCAAAATCTGGACCCCTACAAATCAGCCGGGCTAGACAATCTGGACCGTTTCTTTCTAAAATTATCTGCCGAAATTGTTGCATCCCCTATTACTAGCCTGTTCAACCTTTCTTTTGTATGGTCTGAGATTCCAAAAGATTGGAAATCTGCCACGATCATCCCCCTCTTCAAAGTGGGAGACACTCTAGGACACTCTTGACCCAAACTGCTACAGACCTATATCTATCCTACCCTGCCTTTCTAAGGTCTTCGAAAGCCAAGATAAACTGATTACTGACCATTTCGAATCCCACCGTACCTTCTCAGGGTTCAATTCTCGGGCCGACTCTCTTCTCGGTATACATCAATGATGTTGCTCCTGCTGCTGGTGGTTCTCTGATTCACCTCTACGCAGATGACGCCATTCTGTATACTTCTGGCCCTTCTTTGGAAACTGTTAACTAACCTCCAGATGCGCTTCAATGCCATACAACTCTCCTTCATGGCCTCCAACTGGTCTTAAATGCAAGTAAAACTAAACACATGCTCTTCAACCGATTGCTGCCTGCACCTACCCGCCCATCCAGCATCACTACTCTGGACGGTTTTGACTTAGGTATTTGTAGTTGTCCACATATTCTAAGTGTCTGGCTAGACTGTAAACTCTCCTTCCAGATTCACATTAAGCATCTCCAATCCAAAATTAAATCTAGAATCGGCTTTCAATTTCGCAAAGAAGCATCCTTTGCTCATGCTGCCAAACATACCCTCGTAAAACTGACCACCCTACCGATCCTCAACTTCGGCGATGTCATTTACAAAATAGCCTCCAACACACTACTCAACAAATTGGATGCAGTATATCACAGTGCCATCCGTATTGTCACCAAAGCACCCATATACCACCCACCACTGCCACCTCTTGTTGGCTGGCCCTCGTTTCATACTCGTCGCCAAACCCACTGTCTCCAGGTCATCTACAGGTCTTTGCTAGGTAAAGCCCTGCCTTATCTCAGCTCACTGGTCAACATAGCAGCACCCACCCGTAGCACGGGCTCCAGCAGGTATATCTCACTGGTCACTCCCAAAGCCAGTTTCCCCCTTTGGCCGCCTTTCCTTCCAGTTCTCTGCTGCCAATGACTGGAACGAACTTCAAAAAATCACTGAAGCTAGAGACTTATTTCTCCCTCACTAGCTTTAAGCACTAGCTGTCAGAGCAGCTCATAGATCACTGCACCTGTACATAGCCCATCTGTAAATAGCCCATCCAACTACCTTATCCCCATACTGTATTTATGTATTTATCTTGCTCCTTTGCACCCCAGTATCTCTACATTCACATTCATCTTCTGCACATCTACCACACCAGTGTTTAAATGGTATATTGTAATTACTTCGCCACCATGGCCAATGTATTGCCATACCTCCCTTATCTTACCTCATTTGCACACAATATATACAGACTTCTCTACTGTATGTTTGTTTATTCCATGTGTAACTCTGTGTTGTTGTTGTATGTGTCGAACTGCTTTTCTTTATCTTGGCCAGGTCGCAGTTGTAAATGAGAAATTGCTCTCAACTAGCCTACCTGGTTAAATAAAGGTGAAAAGAAATAAATCAATCAAATATACTGAGAGCATGTGACAGATCATGTGACACTTAGATTGCACACAGGTGGACTTTATTTAGCTAATGATGTGACTTCTGAAGGTAATTGGTTGCACCAAATCTGATTTAGGTGTTTCATAGCAAAGCGGGTTAACAGAGTTTTTTAAAAACTTTTTCATTTCACTTCACCAATTTGGACTATTTTGTGTATGTCCATTACATGAAATCCAAATAAAAATCCATTTAAATTACAGGTTGTAATGCAACAAAATAGGAAAAACGTCAAGGGGGTGAATACTTTTGCAAGGCCCTGTATCTGAGAGTACATCCTACATGGAAATCCTACATCCAGTCACATTTTAAGGTATTAACCACTCCAGTATCCCTGCACATTGAATAAGGTATGGACACTGACCTGTATATACAACCACTCTAGTATCCCTGCACATTGAATAAGGTACGGACACTGACCTGTACATACAACCACTCCAGTAGCCCTGCACATTGAATAAGGTACGGACACTGACCTGTACATACAACCACTCCAGTATCCCTGCACATTGAATAAGGTACGGACACTGACCTGTATATACAACCACTCTAGTATCCCTGCACATTGAATAAGGTACTGACCTGTACATACAACCACTCCAGTATCCCTGCACATTGAATAAGGTACGGACACTGACCTGTATATACAACCACTCCAGTATCCCTGCACATTGAATAAGGTACTGACCTGTATATACAACCACTCCAGTAGCCCTGCACATTGAATAAGGTACGGACACTGACCTGTATATAGTTGCATTCTCATGTTTCTATCTCACATCGTAATTCTTGTGTGGTTTTTTAATGTTTTGTTTTACACCTTCTACCTGTTCATGAATAAACGTTGAAACTGAACTTTGACATTGAATCAACTGATTACAGTTTATCACCCTGGTAATTCCTCTGAACAGAAGGTCAGGCTGAATCGTCTCAGGTTTAAACCTTTAGTTGTGTTTCTAAAGCCTTTGTGAACCCATGTCATCAGGCTGAATCCTCCCATGTGTAAAGCCCATGTCATCAGGCTGAATCCTCCCATGTGTAAAGCCCATGTCATCAGGCTGAATCCTCCCATGTGTAAAGCCCATGTCATCAGGCTGAATCCTCCCATGTGTAAAGCCCATGTCATCAGGCTGAATCCTCCCATGTGTAAAGCCCATGTCATCAGGCTGAATCCTCCCATGTCATCAGTTTTGGTGAGTACATCACATCTAATCCTATTAAAACAATTATAGCTTTCATTGCATGCATTTTAAATACTTTCATTTTAAATGACTATTTCATTTGCATACAAAAGAGCATTACAGTGAAGACAACAGGCTCTCCATATTGCTGTATGTGCCCTACACTTGTGATACCTAATAGACATATTTGATATTTCAATGAAGAAAACATAACCAAGCTGTATTTTCAGAGTGAGGATCACACATCACATATACACCATCAAGCTCATCCGACTCCCAGTCACCTGCTGTTTTTCCACCTCTACTTGAAAGCAGGAGGGTAGAGATGAATGCTTATTGAAAAGGGCTGGAACATGCTTAACAAATGGAGCCAGAGGAAGGAGGAAATGATGGCTGCCTCCCACATCGCACTCTATTCACTAAGTAGTGCAATACTTTCCACCAGGGCCCATGTGCTCTGGTCAAAAGTAGTGCACTATATAGGGAATAGGATGATATTTTGGACTCATCACTATCATATTCAGGTGTGATAATCTTACCAGGAATCAGATGTACAACCTTTCCAATTTATCTGTTTCTTTTTTCCATCACACAATGTTTTTTCAGTGTTCTGGAATACTTAATCAGATCACGTTTTTCCACTTCACTGCTCAGCAGCTTATAAAAGGAATGTGATCTAATATCTGACGATGGGGTTTAATGAACCTTCTTTTTATGTGCCCAGACCCGGTACTGATGACTATGTACGTCCCAAATGGCATCCTATTCTCCTCTACACTGCATTACTTTTGACCAAAGCATTGGCGCCATTTTATACGCAGTCCAGGATGTAGGATATTGTTAGATATAGCTAGAGCTCTGGTCTGTAGTTATGCAGCCCACGATATAGGTTATTATTAGAGGAGAGGATACATCTCTGGTCTGTAACTATGCATGGAGGAAAAAAGTGAAAATGTAGAGGACAAGAGGCTTGAAAGTTGTTTAAAATCAGCTGAATTTGTCTGTCTATTACAACACACACGCGGTACGGGTTATGAAGCTGCTGACCCGTTCAACTATATGACTGAACAGCTTGTGGCTGGAGCATGGAGTGTGGTGAGGAGAGATACATCTATTAGGACTAAAGGGCTACTGAGATACACACTGGGCAGAGTATGTGAGGAGGGTTGAGTGGTTGGAAATCCAGTTCATCATTTGCTCATGGAGCAGAGCTCCCCCTCCTTTCCAACCAACCGCTTTGAACTCACAGGAGAAAAAAACTCAAAATTTGCTCCATTGAATAAAATCGCAATTTAACCTACACCCATCTATTTTTGTGACTACCTGGACCTACGATTTGGTTTTGAAGTATTGAAAATCAAACCATATGATTTCAATGAAAAGTATTTTAATAAACATGAAAAGGTGAATGTGAGAAACACTCAGAATTTCAAATGTGGTATTAAACACATATAAACAGTCTAAATAGGTCAGGAGCCAGACAGGGAGCCTAACACAGAATGGAAATGAATTATTTAGGATGTATTATTTCAATTATTTCAAGGCTATAGCCTACAAAGAAATACATTGTGAAGCATTTACAAGTGCGACACAATAGGATGGTAGGGACATTAAGCGCACAGAATTTAAACAACATTTTGTTCTATTAAATCATTATAGTCTATAAATTGTTCTTATAGGCTTTGATTTACTTAGAGTGAAATACACATTTGATGAAAAATGCCTTGTTAGGCTCAGTCTACAGTGCCTTTGAATTCATTTAGTAGAAATATCAGTTTGGCCAGAGTCTGTCGCTTCAGGCTCATGCGATGGTGCCTGGAGAGCAGACCAGCAGCGAAGAATATCCTATGCGCATTTGGGGATGCTAAACACCCTTTTGGCCATTCTTGCCAGACTGGGCAGGGAAGCAGAGTTTATATTATAGGTAGGCCTAAAGGTGTTGAAGCAAAATAACCCAATCAAACTGTAAAGCTCCGTAAAAGTTTTTGGCCAAAATCATTTGTAGCATTTGTAGCCTCAAAAATTAAGAAAACTTTAGAGATTTGATTTTTAATGTATAAATACTTTTCTACAGTGACACACTTAATTTTTGACCCATATCATTCCTTTATTTTAACATGTGCATGAAGCAAGTAGACCATCATGATTTAGGACTATGTCTTTTCAGATTCAACAATGGATCTTTAGATGTGGGACAATACATCACCGCACTCCCTCTCTTGCTCTTGGTCCTCATCTTTCCCTTTATTTATCACCTGTTTCTTTTATCAGTTTCTTTATGAAAATATTTAGCGAACTCCATGACAGTAGCTCATTTAATGGGCTATGGCAGCACACAAGTAGACTACAAATGCATGCTCTGCGTGGCATGTCCTGAGCTCCTGAAGTGAGCTACTGGAGCCAGCTCTGGTCTTTGGGAATCTCGCTCAGCGTTCCAGTCAAATTGGGAAACCTCAGCTCCTTGCTCTGCTCCACTCACATACACTGACCCCAGGGGATCTCCCAATACCTTTTAATTGTCTTTGTCTAGTCTGTGTATTGATCCAAGTGTGATGTGATCGTCTCTGTGATGAATAGAACACATCCTGCTCCTCTGGTCCTCGCATCTCAAATTGACCAGGTTTATCGTTCTGTCCATGTGTATGGACACCAGTGTTAGAGGTTACACATTGCAAAAGTAATGCATTACAGTAATACTATTTTATAGAATAATATAATGTCATACTTTCCATGCAAGGTAATATTGTAACGTAGCACGTTTCTTTTGTTACATGTAATGATGGACACACGAGGTAACGAATCCCAACACTGATGGACACACGTGCTTCTAGAATGTATTGGTACATAATGTCCTTGGAAACAGACATCCCTTCGGTAAAAAACATTATTAAAATCGGTGAAATCGAAATGGGTTATGATATTATTTTGCAAACATTTAAAAATATATTGCCTGTGGTAATATCATGGCCCAGTGACCTTGTGAACACTGGATTAAAATAATGAGTCCACAGAATGGAACCCCACCACACACACAAGAAAGAAAGCACACACACACAACCCTGTAGCTGTACGCTCTCGTTAGCTGGCCCTCCCTTCATACTCGTCGCTAAACCCACTGGCTCCAGGTCATCTACAAGACCATGCTAGGTAAAGTCCCCCCTTATCTCAGCTCGCTGGTCACCATAGCAGCACCCAGCTGTAGCACGCGCTCCAGCAGGTATATCTCTCTGGTCACCCCCAAAACCAATTCTTCCTTTGGCCGCCTCTCCTTCCAGTTCTCTGCTGCCAATGACTGGAATGAACTACAAAAATCACTGAAACTGGAAGCACTTATCTCCCTCACTAGTTTAAACACCAGCTGTCAGAGCAGCTCACAGATTACTGCACCTGTACATAGCCCATCTATAATTTAGCCCAAAAAACTACCGCTTCCCCTACTCTATTTATTTATTTTGCTCCTTTGCACCCCATTATTTTTATTTCTACTTTGCACATTCTTCCACTGCAAATCTAGCATTCCAGTGTTTTACTTGCTCTATTGTATTTACTTCGCAACCATGGCCTTTTTTTGCCTTTACCTCCCTTATCTCACCTCATTTGCTCACATTGTATATAGACTTATTTTTCTACTGTATTATTGACTGTATGTTTGTTTTACTCCATGTGTAACTCTGTTGGATGTGTCGAACTGCTTTGCTTTATCTTGGCCAGGTCGCAATTGTAAATGAGAACTTTTCCTCAACTTGCCTACCTGGTTAAATAAAGGTTAAATAAAAAATATAATTCAGACCCTTTACTCAGTTATTTGTTTTAGCACCTTTAGCAGTGATTACAGCCTCTAGTATTCTTGGGCATGACACGACAAGCTTGGAACACCTGTGTTTGGGGAGTTTCTCCCATTCTTCTCTGCAGATCCTCTCAAGTTCTGTCAGGTTGGATGGGGAGGTTGTACGCTGCGCAGCTATTTTCAGATCTCTCCAGTCTGAGGTCCTGAGTGCTCTGGAGAAGGTGTTCATCAAGGACCTCTCTGTACCTTGCTACTTTCATCTTTCCCTTAATCCTGACTAGTCTCCCAGTCCCTGCCTCTGAAAATCATCCCCATGGCGTGATGCTGCCACCACAATGCTTCACCCATAGGGATTGTATTAGCCAGGTGATAAGCGGTGCCTGGTTTCCTACAGGTGTGACCCTTGGCAGTCAGGCCAAAGAGTTCAGTCTTGGATTCATCAGACCAGATAATCTTGTTTCTCATGTTCTGAGAGTCCTTTAGGTGCCTTTTGGCAAACTCCAAGTGGGCTGTCATGTGCCTTTTACTGAGGAGTGGCTTCTGTCTGGCCACTCTACCATAAATGCCTTTTTGGTGGAGTGCTGCAGATCTTTGCCTTGACACAATCAAGTCTCGGAGCTCTACAGACAAATCCTTCGACCTCATGGCTTAATTCTTTCTGATGTGCACAGTCAACTGGGGGACCTTATAAAGACAGTCGTGTGCCTTTCCAAATCATGTCAATTCAGTTGAAATTATCAGGTGGACTCCAATTAAGTTGTAGAAACATCTCAAA
This sequence comes from Oncorhynchus nerka, assembly GCF_034236695.1. Lineage (NCBI taxonomy): Eukaryota > Metazoa > Chordata > Actinopteri > Salmoniformes > Salmonidae > Oncorhynchus > Oncorhynchus nerka. The sequence goes on from NC_088423.1 coordinate 2,716,500, forward strand.
TATTATCAATGGACAGTATGCACCGAAGCTCAATTTTGAGTCTCACAGCAAAGAGTCTAAAAACCTGTTTTTGCTTTGTCGTAATTGGGGTATTGTGTGTAAATAAAAAAAATAAAAAATGTTTTACCTCTTCGGGATCAGTGTCCGTATACCAGAACGGTTGAGCTAACATGCGCTAATGTGATTAGCATGACGTTGTAAGTAACAGATCTTTTTCCAGGACATAGACATGTCCTGGGAAAAAAAATATTGTTAATCAAACAGCAATGTATACATTACAGTAGCTATTACAGTGAACAAATACCATTTGTTTGAGGAGAGTGCACAACAACAAAAATCTATCACGGCATGTTTTGATACATTCACCTCTGAAGGTAAAAAATGTGCTAAATCTTGCTCTGATTTGACATCCTGAGGGTCCCAGAGATAAAATGTAGCATAGCTTTTTTCGATAAAAATCTATTTTTATATTCTAATGTAGGAACAGGCTTCTACAGTTTGAATCCCTGCTGTCTCTGGCTCCACATCCACCCCGCTCAGACATCTAGATGTGTGAAAGTTAGTGTATAAGGTAATGATCCATCATGTATGACATTTCTGAGAGTGTGTAAACTTAGATTTTGTATTAACATATCATTTTTGTATGCTCTCTATAGTTATGTACTTGAAAATGTATCAATTGACCAATTTGGCACATTTGGGCAGACTTGATACATAATATTGTCCAGTTTTGCAATGCTTCACTGGATCAATCTGAAAATTTGCACACACTGCTGCTATCTAGTGGCCAAATTCTAAATTGTGCCAAAACGTCAATGTTATATTATGGCCTTTCTCTTGCGTTTCAAAGGTGATGAAAAAAATATAGTAATGAAAACACATGTTTTTTTTGCTTGTATTATCTTTTACCAGATCTAAAGTGTTATATTCTATTACATTGAAAGAAATACTGTGTTCCTATGAGAGTGACCAAAGCAAGACAGACAAAATGAATAAAGTGAATAAAGTGAGCAAAATATGCATGTATTGTCATAGAAAGTGCATCAATTCACAACCTCTATTCAATTACACTGCTATAAAGTTCAGAATGTATATATGCAAAACCTAGCAATAAATAGTCCCAAAGGCAATCAAAAAGCAACAAATTAGCAGCCCCCCTTCAAATTACTAAAATACAAGTAACCCAATAAAGGCAAAAAAACATTCCAGTCAACAGGATAGATCTCCCTGGATGGTTGAGGAGGAGGAAAATCCACCCGAGGGGAGATTGACTTAAAACAGCTCAATGTTCATGGCATCCTCCAAAACGATCAGCATATGTCATTGGGGTTAACAATCCACAAAAATGAGCAACAACTATTACTTGGAATAACTCATATAGGCTCTTAAAATGTTTTTCAAACAAATAAGACCTCAGGCAGGTACACACCAAACATTTCTCAAAACTCATCCATTTCTAAAAGAGATACGCCGTCTTTAAGGGATAGCCCAGCAAATTGACAATGACACCATCTTTGATTTGACAGTGGAAATAACACAATCAGAACTGGCAGATACATAACAGCATGAAAATGAAAATACACATACAGGTCTAACCTTTTTGTTGTTGTTTTACTTTAAATCTGACATAATTATATGTCTTTGTGCCTATCACAAAGCAAGACCTTATCACGCATATCTATCTTCTGATTCATACACAGCAAATTGCCCAGGGATTCCTAGTTTAGATTTTTCAGTGTAACATTTCTAGTGTCGATTCAGGTGTAAAAGTTAAATTAACACTGAGTGGTGTAACAGAACTCCAGTATTGATGTTAGTATCCCATGTTAAACCATTCTCATTGTGGCTAAATAACTATGCTTGTAATTTCACAATTTTCTTCATATTTTTAGAGGGAATAAAAGTTTGTTATTAAGGCACATGAATGTTCACATGCTCCAGAAGGCATTTCTGCAAAAAAAAAACATTTCGATAAATTTAAAAAAGGACGTTCAAATGCCTCTCCCGTGAGGTAGTGACGTGGGTCACAAATATATTTACAGACCAAGTCAATACATTCTCGTTTTCAGGTATAAAGTGTATGAATCAGAAATGAGATTGGAACAACAATGTAATAATAGGAAAGTGTTTAGATATAATTCATTGGAGATATACAGGAATGAGACCACACACAATAGCATACAAAAACCTCCTACAAAAAAAATATATACTTCTGCTGTGGTTTTGCTGTGCAGAACACTACAAGGTGGTTTCCTAGCATCAGCACTTTGTATGTAATAGAGGTCAATGCATTTGGCAGTAGAGTGGACAGCAATATTTAGAGAGACAGGCCCAACAATCTTACAGCAGCCATTTAAGCAATGAGGCCGTGAATGTGCTTACAAACACGTGTGTGCAAACTTGCACACATTCACACACACACACACACACACACACACACATTCACACACACACACACACACACACACACACACACACACACACACACACACACACACACACACACACACACACACACACACACACACACACACACACACACACACACACACACACACACACACACACACACAGACGTTTCAAAATGAAAGCAGGTTCCTTGGAGTTTTGAGTTATTCAGTCTGCAAGTGTTAACATCTCCCCCCCCCTTTTGAAATTGTTTCCAAGCTAATGTAAAACAAAAACTGCATTGTGCCATACTACTGTCCTGGTTTCTCTCTCACTTGCATTTGCCAAAGGCTACAGTAGATGGATTTTGTTGATCATAAAATGGCTCTATAAACCCACTAGTACTTAATGTATATTACTACTTTTGTGAACTACCACTTAATGTATACTACAACTTAATGTATATTACTACTTAATATAATGTGACCAGAAAATATAACTAATAAGTACAAGAAGAGACGATGGAGAAAGATCAAAGTAATTTGACATTGGCCTGATGTGACACTTTCAAAGAGCGCAAGACATCCGACTCAAAATACATTATCAAAAAATTCTGTTTTTCTCTGGGTCTCTATCAAATAAGAGAGATAAAACAGCTTCCGCCATTCAAGTTAATTAAATGCTGTCTAGCTTTTCAAAGCTCTTCATGAAGACCATTAAGCTCCTCAGACACTGTAGAATGCAACCACAATTGTTTCATCATTCTAAATTACATATTGGCTACGCAACTCAGATTTTAGCCCACGAAGGACAGACATCATCACGCACCAATAAGACAGGCGGTGTTCATGTGATTTGACAGTCTCTTGGTCCAATGGCCACCTATCATTTTGAAACATAGCTAGTCAGATAGCCAATGAGCTGGGCTTTACATGAGTATGTGATGGCCCTTTGTAGGAGTAACAGCCATTATTCTATGGCTACGTGCAACGCGATTCATTCTCCATTGAAAATCCACAGGACACAAGGAAGTTTACGTTACACAGAGCTGGCTTTCAACTACAAAAGTTTTCTCAAAACTTAAAAAGTACAACATGACTACTAACAGTATAAACGCTAAATCGAACTTCAAGTATACACATTTGGATGAGATTATTGCAGAAATTGACAAGGAGAGTGACATGCCCGCAAGAAAGATTGGAAGGAGAAATTAACATTACTTTTTTAGATCAGTAAGTAAAGTACTTTTTTTTTTACTTCTTTTGCTAATCAAGTTGCTTACATGTTTGCATAATAATTTAAGATATTTATCTTAGATTTCTACATACAGTACCAGTCAAAGGTTTGAACACACGTACTCATTCCAGGATTTGTCTTTATTTGGACTATTTTCTGCACTGTAGAATGATAGTGAAGACATCAAACTATCAAATAATTTATATGGGATCATGGTGTAACCAAAAAAGTGTTGAACAAATCTAATTCTATTTTATATTTGACATTCTTCAAGGTAGTCACCCTTTGCCTTGATGACAGCTTTGCACACTCTGCATATGTAGTTCCATATGTGTCTTATTGCCTATTGATCCACATATTTCATTATAGTGATTGTGTTCCGAATACTCTATATGATATGTACTGTATCTGTTTATACAGTTGAAGTTGGAAGTTTACATACACCTTAGCCAAATACATTTAAACTTTTTCACAATTCCTGATATTTAATTCATGTAAAAATTCCCTGTTTTAGTTCAGGTAGGATCACCAGTTTATTTTAAGAATGTGAAATGTCAGAATAAAAGTACAGAGAATGATTTATTTCCGATTAGATTTTTTCATCAAATTCCCAGTGGGTCAGAAGATTACATACACTCAATTTGTATTTGGTAGCATTGCCTATAAATTGTTTAACTTGGGTCAAACATTTCGGGTAGCAATCCACAAGCTTTCCTCGGATGGGGCCACAGTGTCTCCTGACCCCTCCTGTCTCAGCCTCCAGTATATATGCTGCAGTAGTTTATGTGTCGGGGGCTAGGGTCAGTTTGTTATATCTGGAGTACTTCTCCTGTCCTATTCGGTGTCCTGTGTGAATCTAAGTGTGCGTTCTCTAATTCTCTCCTTCTCTCTTTCTTTCTCTCTCTCGGAGGACCTGAGCCCTAGGACCATGCCCCAGGACTACCTGACATGATGACTCCTTGCTGTCCCCAGTCCACCTGGCCGTGCTGCTGCTCCAGTTTCAACTGACCTGAGCCCTAGGACCATGCCCAAGGACTACCTGACATGATGACTCCTTGCTGTCCCCAGTCCACCTGGCCGTGCTGCTGCTCCAGTTTCAACTGTTCTGCCTTATTATTATTCGACCATGCTGGTCATTTATGAACATTTTAACATCTTGGCCATGTTCTGTTATAATCTCCACCCAGCACAGCCAGAAGAGGACTGGCCACCCCACATAGCCTGGTTCCTCTCTAGGTTTCTTCCTAGGTTTTGGCCTTTCTAGGGAGTTTTTCCTAGCCACCGTGCTTCTACACCTGCATTGCTTGCTGTTTGGGGTTTTAGGCTGGGTTTCTGTACAGTACTTTGAGATATCAGCTGATGTACGAAGGGCAATATAAATACATTTGATTTGATTTGATTTCCCACAATAAATTGGGTGAATTTTGGCCCATTCCTCCTGACAGAGCTGGTGTAACTGAGTCAGGTTTGCAGGCCTTCTTGCTCGCACACGCTTTTTCAGTTCTGCCCACACATTTTCTATATGATTTAGATCAGGGCTTTGTGATGGCCACTCCAATACCTTGACTTGTTGTCCTTAAGCCATTTTGCCACAACTTTGGAAGTATGCTTGGGGCCATTGTTGATTTGGAAGACCCATTTGTGACCAAGCTTTAACTTCCTGATTGATGTCTTGAGATGTTGCTTCAATATATCCACAACATTTTAGTTCTTCAAGAAGCCATCTATTTTGTGAAGTGTACCAGTCCCTCCTGCAGCAAAGCACCTCCACAACATGACGCTGCCACCCCCGTCCTTCACAGTTGGGCTGGTGTTCTTCAGCTTGAAAACCTCCCCCTTTTTCCTCCAAACATAACAATGGTCATTATGGCCAAACAGTTCTATTTTTGTTTCATCAGACCAGAGGACATTTCTCCAAATGTACGATCTTTGTCCCCATGTGCAGTTGCAAACCGTAGTCTGGCTTTTTATGGAGGTTTTGGAGCAGTGGCTTCCTTGCTGAGCGCCCTTTAACTAGTTGCTCCTACCCTCTACTTTTTTGAACATTTTGTTAAAAATCGCGCAACATTTCAGCGCCCTGCTACTCATGCCAGGAATATAGTACGTTCATATGGTTAGAATGTGTGTATAGGAAACCCTCGGACGTTTTTAAAACTGGTTAAATCACGACTGTGGCTATTACATAACGTGCGTTACATCAGAAAGCGCAGGAAAACCTGATCACAGAAAATGGAAATAAATATAAAAAGTACAACATGACTACTAACAGTATAAACGCTAAATCGAACTTCAAGTATACACATTTGGATGAGATTATTGCAGAAATTGACAAGGAGAGTGACATGCCCGCAAGAAAGATTGGAAGGAGAAATTAACATTACTTTTTTAGATCAGTAAGTAAAGTACTTTTTTTTACTTCTTTTGCTAATCAAGTTGCTTACATGTTTGCATAATAATTTAAGATATTTATCTTAGATTTCTACATACAGTACCAGTCAAAGGTTTGAACACACGTACTCATTCCAGGATTTGTCTTTATTTGGACTATTTTCTGCACTGTAGAATGATAGTGAAGACATCAAACTATCAAATAATTTATATGGGATCATGGTGTAACCAAAAAAAGTGTTGAACAAATCTAATTCTATTTTATATTTGACATTCTTCAAGGTAGTCACCCTTTGCCTTGATGACAGCTTTGCACACTCTGCATATGTAGTTCCATATGTGTCTTATTGCCTATTGATCCACATATTTCATTATAGTGATTGTGTTCGAATACTCTATATGATATGTACTGTATCTGTTTATACAGTTGAAGTTGGAAGTTTACATACACCTTAGCCAAATACATTTAAACTTTTTCACAATTCCTGATATTTAATTCATGTAAAATTCCCTGTTTTAGTTCAGGTAGGATCACCAGTTTATTTTAAGAATGTGAAATGTCAGAATAAAAGTACAGAGAATGATTTATTTCCGATTAGATTTTTCATCAAATTCCCAGTGGGTCAGAAGATTACATACACTCAATTTGTATTTGGTAGCATTGCCTATAAATTGTTTAACTTGGGTCAAACATTTCGGGTAGCAATCCACAAGCTTTCCTCGGATGGGGCCACAGTGTCTCCTGACCCCTCCTGTCTCAGCCTCCAGTATATATGCTGCAGTAGTTTATGTGTCGGGGGCTAGGGTCAGTTTGTTATATCTGGAGTACTTCTCCTGTCCTATTCGGTGTCCTGTGTGAATCTAAGTGTGCGTTCTCTAATTCTCTCCTTCTCTCTTTCTTTCTCTCTCTCGGAGGACCTGAGCCCTAGGACCATGCCCCAGGACTACCTGACATGATGACTCCTTGCTGTCCCCAGTCCACCTGGCCGTGCTGCTGCTCCAGTTTCAACTGACCTGAGCCCTAGGACCATGCCCAAGGACTACCTGACATGATGACTCCTTGCTGTCCCCAGTCCACCTGGCCGTGCTGCTGCTCCAGTTTCAACTGTTCTGCCTTATTATTATTCGACCATGCTGGTCATTTATGAACATTTTAACATCTTGGCCATGTTCTGTTATAATCTCCACCCAGCACAGCCAGAAGAGGACTGGCCACCCCACATAGCCTGGTTCCTCTCTAGGTTTCTTCCTAGGTTTTGGCCTTTCTAGGGAGTTTTCCTAGCCACCGTGCTTCTACACCTGCATTGCTTGCTGTTTGGGGTTTTAGGCTGGGTTTCTGTACAGTACTTTGAGATATCAGCTGATGTACGAAGGGCAATATAAATACATTTGATTTGATTTGATTTCCCACAATAAATTGGGTGAATTTTGGCCCATTCCTCCTGACAGAGCTGGTGTAACTGAGTCAGGTTTGCAGGCCTTCTTGCTCGCACACGCTTTTCAGTTCTGCCCACACATTTTCTATATGATTTAGATCAGGGCTTTGTGATGGCCACTCCAATACCTTGACTTGTTGTCCTTAAGCCATTTTGCCACAACTTTGGAAGTATGCTTGGGGCCATTGTTGATTTGGAAGACCCATTTGTGACCAAGCTTTAACTTCCTGATTGATGTCTTGAGATGTTGCTTCAATATATCCACAACATTTTAGTTCTTCAAGAAGCCATCTATTTTGTGAAGTGTACCAGTCCCTCCTGCAGCAAAGCACCTCCACAACATGACGCTGCCACCCCGTCCTTCACAGTTGGGCTGGTGTTCTTCAGCTTGAAAACCTCCCCCTTTTTCCTCCAAACATAACAATGGTCATTATGGCCAAACAGTTCTATTTTTGTTTCATCAGACCAGAGGACATTTCTCCAAATGTACGATCTTTGTCCCCATGTGCAGTTGCAAACCGTAGTCTGGCTTTTTATGGAGGTTTTGGAGCAGTGGCTTCCTTGCTGAGCGCCCTTTAACTAGTTGCTCCTACCCTCTACTTTTTTGAACATTTTGTTAAAAATCGCGCAACATTTCAGCGCCCTGCTACTCATGCCAGGAATATAGTACGTTCATATGGTTAGAATGTGTGTATAGGAAACCCTCGGACGTTTTTAAAACTGGTTAAATCACGACTGTGGCTATTACATAACGTGCGTTACATCAGAAAGCGCAGGAAAACCTGATCACAGAAAATGGAAATAAATATAAAAGTACAACATGACTACTAACAGTATAAACGCTAAATCGAACTTCAAGTATACACATTTGGATGAGATTATTGCAGAAATTGACAAGGAGAGTGACATGCCCGCAAGAAAGATTGGAAGGAGAAATTAACATTACTTTTTAGATCAGTAAGTAAAGTACTTTTTTTTTTTTACTTCTTTTGCTAATCAAGTTGCTTACATGTTTGCATAATAATTTAAGATATTTATCTTAGATTTCTACATACAGTACCAGTCAAAGGTTTGAACACACGTACTCATTCCAGGATTTGTCTTTATTTGGACTATTTTCTGCACTGTAGAATGATAGTGAAGACATCAAACTATCAAATAATTTATATGGGATCATGGTGTAACCAAAAAAGTGTTGAACAAATCTAATTCTATTTTATATTTGACATTCTTCAAGGTAGTCACCCTTTGCCTTGATGACAGCTTTGCACACTCTGCATATGTAGTTCCATATGTGTCTTATTGCCTATTGATCCACATATTTCATTATAGTGATTGTGTTCCGAATACTCTATATGATATGTACTGTATCTGTTTATACAGTTGAAGTTGGAAGTTTACATACACCTTAGCCAAATACATTTAAACTTTTTCACAATTCCTGATATTTAATTCATGTAAAAATTCCCTGTTTTAGTTCAGGTAGGATCACCAGTTTATTTTAAGAATGTGAAATGTCAGAATAAAAGTACAGAGAATGATTTATTTCCGATTAGATTTTTTCATCAAATTCCCAGTGGGTCAGAAGATTACATACACTCAATTTGTATTTGGTAGCATTGCCTATAAATTGTTTAACTTGGGTCAAACATTTCGGGTAGCAATCCACAAGCTTTCCTCGGATGGGGCCACAGTGTCTCCTGACCCCTCCTGTCTCAGCCTCCAGTATATATGCTGCAGTAGTTTATGTGTCGGGGGGCTAGGGTCAGTTTGTTATATCTGGAGTACTTCTCCTGTCCTATTCGGTGTCCTGTGTGAATCTAAGTGTGCGTTCTCTAATTCTCTCCTTCTCTCTTTCTTTCTCTCTCTCGGAGGACCTGAGCCCTAGGACCATGCCCCAGGACTACCTGACATGATGACTCCTTGCTGTCCCCAGTCCACCTGGCCGTGCTGCTGCTCCAGTTTCAACTGACCTGAGCCCTAGGACCATGCCCAAGGACTACCTGACATGATGACTCCTTGCTGTCCCCAGTCCACCTGGCCGTGCTGCTGCTCCAGTTTCAACTGTTCTGCCTTATTATTATTCGACCATGCTGGTCATTTATGAACATTTTAACATCTTGGCCATGTTCTGTTATAATCTCCACCCAGCACAGCCAGAAGAGGACTGGCCACCCCACATAGCCTGGTTCCTCTCTAGGTTTCTTCCTAGGTTTTGGCCTTTCTAGGGAGTTTTTCCTAGCCACCGTGCTTCTACACCTGCATTGCTTGCTGTTTGGGGTTTTAGGCTGGGTTTCTGTACAGTACTTTGAGATATCAGCTGATGTACGAAGGGCAATATAAATACATTTGATTTGATTTCCCACAATAAATTGGGTGAATTTTGGCCCATTCCTCCTGACAGAGCTGGTGTAACTGAGTCAGGTTTGCAGGCCTTCTTGCTCGCACACGCTTTTTCAGTTCTGCCCACACATTTTCTATATGATTTAGATCAGGGCTTTGTGATGGCCACTCCAATACCTTGACTTGTTGTCCTTAAGCCATTTTGCCACAACTTTGGAAGTATGCTTGGGGCCATTGTTGATTTGGAAGACCCATTTGTGACCAAGCTTTAACTTCCTGATTGATGTCTTGAGATGTTGCTTCAATATATCCACAACATTTTAGTTCTTCAAGAAGCCATCTATTTTGTGAAGTGTACCAGTCCCTCCTGCAGCAAAGCACCTCCACAACATGACGCTGCCACCCCCGTCCTTCACAGTTGGGCTGGTGTTCTTCAGCTTGAAAACCTCCCCCTTTTTCCTCCAAACATAACAATGGTCATTATGGCCAAACAGTTCTATTTTTGTTTCATCAGACCAGAGGACATTTCTCCAAATGTACGATCTTTGTCCCCATGTGCAGTTGCAAACCGTAGTCTGGCTTTTTATGGAGGTTTTGGAGCAGTGGCTTCCTTGCTGAGCGCCCTTTAACTAGTTGCTCCTACCCTCTACTTTTTTGAACATTTTGTTAAAAATCGCGCAACATTTCAGCGCCCTGCTACTCATGCCAGGAATATAGTACGTTCATATGGTTAGAATGTGTGTATAGGAAACCCTCGGACGTTTTTAAAACTGGTTAAATCACGACTGTGGCTATTACATAACGTGCGTTACATCAGAAAGCGCAGGAAAACCTGATCACAGAAAATGGAAATAAATATAAAAAGTACAACATGACTACTAACAGTATAAACGCTAAATCGAACTTCAAGTATACACATTTGGATGAGATTATTGCAGAAATTGACAAGGAGAGTGACATGCCCGCAAGAAAGATTGGAAGGAGAAATTAACATTACTTTTTTAGATCAGTAAGTAAAGTACTTTTTTTTTTACTTCTTTTGCTAATCAAGTTGCTTACATGTTTGCATAATAATTTAAGATATTTATCTTAGATTTCTACATACAGTACCAGTCAAAGGTTTGAACACACGTACTCATTCCAGGATTTGTCTTTATTTGGACTATTTTCTGCACTGTAGAATGATAGTGAAGACATCAAACTATCAAATAATTTATATGGGATCATGGTGTAACCAAAAAAGTGTTGAACAAATCTAATTCTATTTTATATTTGACATTCTTCAAGGTAGTCACCCTTTGCCTTGATGACAGCTTTGCACACTCTGCATATGTAGTTCCATATGTGTCTTATTGCCTATTGATCCACATATTTCATTATAGTGATTGTGTTCCGAATACTCTATATGATATGTACTGTATCTGTTTATACAGTTGAAGTTGGAAGTTTACATACACCTTAGCCAAATACATTTAAACTTTTTCACAATTCCTGATATTTAATTCATGTAAAAATTCCCTGTTTTAGTTCAGGTAGGATCACCAGTTTATTTTAAGAATGTGAAATGTCAGAATAAAAGTACAGAGAATGATTTATTTCCGATTAGATTTTTTCATCAAATTCCCAGTGGGTCAGAAGATTACATACACTCAATTTGTATTTGGTAGCATTGCCTATAAATTGTTTAACTTGGGTCAAACATTTCGGGTAGCAATCCACAAGCTTTCCTCGGATGGGGCCACAGTGTCTCCTGACCCCTCCTGTCTCAGCCTCCAGTATATATGCTGCAGTAGTTTATGTGTCGGGGGGCTAGGGTCAGTTTGTTATATCTGGAGTACTTCTCCTGTCCTATTCGGTGTCCTGTGTGAATCTAAGTGTGCGTTCTCTAATTCTCTCCTTCTCTCTTTCTTTCTCTCTCTCGGAGGACCTGAGCCCTAGGACCATGCCCCAGGACTACCTGACATGATGACTCCTTGCTGTCCCCAGTCCACCTGGCCGTGCTGCTGCTCCAGTTTCAACTGACCTGAGCCCTAGGACCATGCCCAAGGACTACCTGACATGATGACTCCTTGCTGTCCCCAGTCCACCTGGCCGTGCTGCTGCTCCAGTTTCAACTGTTCTGCCTTATTATTATTCGACCATGCTGGTCATTTATGAACATTTTAACATCTTGGCCATGTTCTGTTATAATCTCCACCCAGCACAGCCAGAAGAGGACTGGCCACCCCACATAGCCTGGTTCCTCTCTAGGTTTCTTCCTAGGTTTTGGCCTTTCTAGGGAGTTTTTCCTAGCCACCGTGCTTCTACACCTGCATTGCTTGCTGTTTGGGGTTTTAGGCTGGGTTTCTGTACAGTACTTTGAGATATCAGCTGATGTACGAAGGGCAATATAAATACATTTGATTTGATTTGATTTCCCACAATAAATTGGGTGAATTTTGGCCCATTCCTCCTGACAGAGCTGGTGTAACTGAGTCAGGTTTGCAGGCCTTCTTGCTCGCACACGCTTTTTCAGTTCTGCCCACACATTTTCTATATGATTTAGATCAGGGCTTTGTGATGGCCACTCCAATACCTTGACTTGTTGTCCTTAAGCCATTTTGCCACAACTTTGGAAGTATGCTTGGGGCCATTGTTGATTTGGAAGACCCATTTGTGACCAAGCTTTAACTTCCTGATTGATGTCTTGAGATGTTGCTTCAATATATCCACAACATTTTAGTTCTTCAAGAAGCCATCTATTTTGTGAAGTGTACCAGTCCCTCCTGCAGCAAAGCACCTCCACAACATGACGCTGCCACCCGCGTCCTTCACAGTTGGGCTGGTGTTCTTCAGCTTGAAAACCTCCCCCTTTTTCCTCCAAACATAACAATGGTCATTATGGCCAAACAGTTCTATTTTTGTTTCATCAGACCAGAGGACATTTCTCCAAATGTACGATCTTTGTCCCCATGTGCAGTTGCAAACCGTAGTCTGGCTTTTTATGGAGGTTTTGGAGCAGTGGCTTCCTTGCTGAGCGCCCTTTAACTAGTTGCTCCTACCCTCTACTTTTTTGAACATTTTGTTAAAAATCGCGCAACATTTCAGCGCCCTGCTACTCATGCCAGGAATATAGTACGTTCATATGGTTAGAATGTGTGTATAGGAAACCCTCGGACGTTTTTAAAACTGGTTAAATCACGACTGTGGCTATTACATAACGTGCGTTACATCAGAAAGCGCAGGAAAACCTGATCACAGAAAATGGAAATAAATATCCTTGCGCCACTTCCAGCAATTGTTAACAGTGAGCCGAATTAGATAAGACCGAGCATTCAACGCCCACAGCATCCCCATGCAGTCGAGTATCTTGTGAATTTAATCCTCTTTGATTCTTGGTTGAACCGAAAGAGGGGCACGACGTACCTCCGGTCTCCGCCCAGATCATTCCGGAAGAGCTCTCTCCTGAATTTTTTTCCAAGACGACAGCTAATGATATGTACATCGCCTACGGATGATTTTTATCGCTTATTAACGTTTACTAATACCTAAAGTAGCATTACAAACGTATTTCGAAGTGTTTTGTGAAAGTTTATCGTCTACTTTTTGAATTTTAAAAAATTACGTTACGTTGTGAAATCGCTGTTTTTTTCGTTTATCACACAGTCTACATATAACGATATCTTGGCTTTATATGGCCCGATTTAATCGAAATAAAGACCCAATAGTGTTTATGGGACATCTAGGAGTGCCAACAAAGAAGATGGTGAAAGGTAATGACTGTTTTCTATTTTATTGTGCGGTTTGTGTAACGCCGAAATGCTAATTATTTTGTTTACGTCCCCTGCTGTGCTTTTCTGTTGTAGTGTATTGGTGCATGCTATCAGATAATAGCTTCTCATGCTGTCGCCGAAAAGCATTTTAAAAATCTGACTTGTTGCCTGGATTCACAACGAGTGTAGCTTTAATTTGATACCCTGCATGTGTATTTTAATGAACTTTTGAGTTTTAACTAATACTATTAGCATTTAGCGTAGCGCATTTGCATTTCCAGAGCTCTAGTTGGGACGCAAGCGTCCCAGGTAGAGGTAAGAGGTTAATGTTATGTCGATATAGGACTCGTGTTACTGTGGATATAGATACTTTTATACCTGTTGTCTCCAGCATCTTTACAGGGTCCTTTGCTATTGTTCTGGGATTGATTCGCACTTTGCGCACCAGAGTAGGTTCATCTCTAGGAGACGGAACGCCTCTCATTCCTGAGCGGTATGGCGTCTGCGTGGTCCCATGGCGTTTCTACTTGCGTACTATTGTTTGTACAGATGAATGTGGTACCTTCAGGGTTTGGAAATTGCTCCCAAGAATTAACCAGACTTGTGGAGGTCTACAATTTTTTTCTGAGGTCTCTGCTGATTTGTTTTGATTTTCCCATGATGTCAAGCAAAGAGGCACTGAGTTTGAAGGTAGGCCTTGAAATACATCCACAGGTACACCTCCAATTGACTCAAAGGATGTCAATTAGCCTATCAGAAACTTCTAAAGCCATGACATCATTTTCTGGAATTTTCCAAGCTATTCTGACCCACTGGAATTGTGATACAGTGAATTATAAGTGAAATAATCTGTCTGTAAACAATTGTTGGACAAATTAGTGTCATGCACCAAGTAGATGTCGTAACCGACTTGCCAAACTATAGTTTGAGTGGTTGAAAAACAAGTTTTATGACTCCAACCTAAGTGTAGATCAACTGTAGATATGTGTTGTGTATTTAATATATTGATGCAGTGTTCACCTTCTGCTACAATAAAGGTTCAATAAAAGAAGTAATAGTAAAGAGTTCCTAACTTGTTTTGTTCCACAATAGTGGTAGAGGTACATGACCTGTTTGAGCCAACTTCAAAAACGCCACAATTAAGTCCTCCATCCCCCACTCATTGAAATGTAGGAGCTGGCTTCAGTCTGACCCCGCTGCTATCTCTGGCTCCATACCAACCCCCACCTGGCCATCTAGAGGTGTGAAAGTTAGTACCTTTTATGTAGGCCAGTTAATGATCCATCATGTTATACATTCCTGTGGGCCTTTCTTTTGCATTAAAAAATTGAAAACGCAATGTTTTTTTCTAATGTGTTATATTCCCCTACATTAATTTGACAAATCCAGAAGCTTCAAAGTGTTTCCTTTTCAAATAGATTCATGAATATGCATATCCTTGCTTTAGGTCCAGAGCTACAGGCAGTCAGATTAAAGTATGTCATTCTAGGTGAAATTGAGATGAAGGTCCGATCCTTAATTAAGATAACTAGGTGGGACAACCACATATCTCAATCATATTAAGTACATTTTTCCCCTATAAAGTAGCTATCAGCAAAGTCAGTGCTAGAAGGGGGGGGGGTCGTCAAGTGCAAATGTTCGATTTTTTTTTATGGGAGGGGAGTTGGGGTGATGAGGAAGTGCGGGGGGGGTTGGGTGTTGTGGGATTATTTAACATTCTCTTTGAAGAGGTAGGGTTTCAGATGTTTTCAGAATATGGGCAAGGACTGCTGTCCTAGATTCAGGGGGTAGCTGGTACCACCATCGGGGTGTCAGGATAGAGAAGAGCTCGGACTGGGCTGACGGGAGTTGCCCTCCCGTAGGGGTGGGAGGGCCAAGAGATCAGAGGTGGCAGAACGGAGTGCTCGGGTTGGGGTGTAGGGTTTGGGTATAGCCTGAAGGTAGGGAGTGGCAGTTCCTCTTGCTGCTCCATATGCAAGTCTGTAGTGGATGCGAGCTTGAAGCCAGCGTGTGCGGAGGAGTGGGGTAACATGGAAGAACTTGGGATGGTTGAACAACAGGTGGACTGCAGCATTTGACGGCACAAGCGGGGAGCCCAACCGACAGCGATTTACAATAGTTCAGACGGGAGATGACAAGTGCCTGGATTAGGACCTGCGGTGCTTCCTGTTTGAGGTAGGATCATACTTTATGGATATTGTAGAGCAGGAACCTGAAGGAGCGAGTCACTGCTTTGATGTTTGCATAGAACAACATGTTATTGTCCAGGGTCATGCCAGTTTCTTTGAACTGTGGGACAGGGACACCGTGGAGTTGTCAATCCTGATGGTGAGGTCTTGGAGCAGGCAGGCCTTCCCCGGGAGCAAGAGCAGCTCCGTCTTCTCAACACTGAATAACCAATGTTATAATTTTTTACACCCTCTGAGGTGTTGAGACTGACAGATGAATCTGTGAAAGAGGGAGAAGTGGAGAGAGAGAAAGGGTGAGAGAGGAAGAGAGTGATTAGATGTTGAACACAATCAGAGAGATGCTAAGCCACTGCTTTCTGAGAACTGTCTGACACATTCTCAGTCGGGTCTGGATCCTGCTCCCCAGGGACCTTACTCTCTCCTCCACAACCTAATTACAGTTCAAAATGAGAGAGAGTACAGAATAAGTTATGTTCAAACTCATTTCATACTTCCTTTGTTTCCCTCTGAGGTCGTCAGATATATTTTACATACTGTTTTCACTCTAAAATCTATCGCTCCATGCTGCTGCTGAACATTACAATGTTTTACCCAAATCTCATTAAAAATTTAGTTTAATTCTGTCACACATTTATGTATCTCTTTGACATAGTTATGCACCCTCAGAGACATTTGAATATGATCAACAGAACAGGAGAGATATGTTATTTATTGAACAAATATAGGTTTAGAGGAGGACACTGCTTTTCCTACACAGATTATAAAAAAATATTTAAAAAATAAATGACCTATACCTGACACGTGTCAGGAAAAATCCTAGATTAAGACTCCCCTCCCCTGGTCTCTGCAGGGCTATAGCTTCGTGAGACCGCAGTTCCCTCCAGCCAACCAGCAGCCACCTGGGACAATAAATCAAATCAAATTTTATTTGTCACATACACATGGTTAGCAGATGTTAATGCGAGTGTAGCGAAATGCTTGTGCTTCTAGTTCCGACAATGCAGTAATAACCAACAAGTAATCTAACTAACAATTCCAAAACTACTGTCTTATACACAGTGTAAGGGGATAAAGAATATTTACATAAGATATATGAATGAGTGATGGTACAGAGCAGCATAGGCAAGATACAGTAGATGGTATCGAGTACAGTATATACATATGAGATGAGTATGTAAACAAAGTGGCATAGTTAAAGTGGCTAGTGATACATGTATTACGTAAGGATGCAGTAGATGATATAGAGTACAGTATATACGTATGCATATGAGATGAATAATGTAGGGTATGTAACATTATATTAGGTAGCATTGCTTAAAATGGCTAGTGATATATTTTACATCATCTCCCATCAATTCCCATTATTAAAGTGGTTGGAGTTGAGTCAGTGTGTTGGCAGCAGCCACTCAATGTTAGTGGTGGCTGTTTAACAGTCTGATGGCCTTGAGATAGAAGCTGTTTTTCAGTCTCTCGGTCCCAGCTTTGATGCACCTGTACTGACCTCGCCTTCTGGATGATAGCGGGGTGAACAGGCAGTGGCTCGGGTGGTTGTTGTCCTTGATGATCTTTATGGCCTTCCTGTAACATTGGGTGGTGTAGGTGTCCTGGAGGGCAGGTAGTTTGCCCCCGGTGATGCGTTGTGCAGACCTCACTACCCTTTGGAGAGCCTTACGGTTGAGGGCGGAGCAGTTGCCGTACCAGGCGGTGATACAGCCCGCCAGGATGCTCTCGATTGTGCATCTGTAGAAGTTTGTGAGTGCTTTTGGTGACAAGCCGAATTTCTTCAGCCTCCTGAGGTTGAAGAGGCGCTGCTGCGCCTTCTTCACGACGCTGTCAGTGTGAGTGGACCAATTCAGTTTGTCTGTGATGTGTATGCCGAGGAACTTAAAACTTGCTACCCTCTCCACTACTGTTCCATCGATGTGGATAGGGGGGTGTTCCCTCTGCTGTTTCCTGAAGTCCACAATCATCTCCTTAGTTTTGTTGACGTTGAGTGTGAGGTTATTTTCCTGACACCACACTCCGAGGGCCCTCACCTCCTCCCTGTAGGCCGTCTCGTCGTTGTTGGTAATCAAGCCTACCACTGTTGTGTCGTCCGCAAACTTGATGATTGAGTTGGAGGCGTGCGTGGCCACGCAGTCGTGGGTGAACAGGGAGTACAGGAGAGGGCTCAGAATGCACCCTTGTGGGGCCCCCATGTTGAGGATCAGCGGGGAGGAGATGTTGTTGCCTACCCTCACCACCTGGGGGCGGCCCGTCAGGAAGTCCAGTACCCAGTTGCACAGGGCGGGGTCGAGACCCAGGGTCTCGAGCTTGATGACGAGTTTGGAGGGTACTATGGTGTTGAATGCCGAGCTGTAGTCGATGAACAGCATTCTCACATAGGTATTTCTCTTGTCCAGGTGGGTTAGGGCAGTGTGCAGTGTGGTTGAGATTGCATCGTCTGTGGACCTATTTGGGCGGTAAGCAAATTGGAGTGGGTCTAGGGTGTCAGGTAGGGTGGAGGTGATATGGTCCTTGACTAGTCTCTCAAAGCACTTCATGATGACGGAAGTGAGTGCTACGGGGCGGTAGTCGTTTAGCTCAGTTACCTTAGCTTTCTTGGGAACAGGAACAATGGTGGCCCTCTTGAAGCATGTGGGGACAGCAGACTGGTATAGGGATTGATTGAATATGTCCGTAAACACACCGGCCAGCTGGTCTGCGCATGCTTTGAGGGCGCGGCTGGGGATGCCGTCTGGGCCTGCAGCCTTGCGAGGGTTAACACGTTTAAATGTCTTACTCACCTCGGCTGTAGTGAAGGAGAGACCGCATGTTTTCGTTGCAGGCCGTGTCAGTGGCACTGTATTGTCCTCAAAGCGGGCAAAAAAGTTATTTAGTCTGCCTGGGAGCAAGACATCCTGGTCCGTGACTGGGCTGGGTTTCTTCTTGTAGTCCGTGATTGACTGTAGACCCTGCCACATGCCTCTTGTGTCTGAGCCGTTGAATTGAGATTCTACTTTGTCTCTGTACTGACGCTTAGCTTGTTTAATAGCCTTGTGGAGGGAATAGCTGCACTGTTTGTATTCGGTCATGTTGCCAGACACCTTGCCCTGATTAAAAGCAGTGGTTCGCGCTTTCAGTTTCACGCGAATGCTGCCATCAATCCACGGTTTCTGGTTAGGGAATGTTTTTATCGTTGCTATGGGAACGACATCTTCAACGCACGTTCTAATGAACTCGCACACCGAATCAGCGTATTCGTCAATATTTTTATCTGACGCAATACGAAACATGTCCCAGTCCACGTGATGGAAGCAGTCTTGGAGTGTGGAGTCAGCTTGGTCTGACCAGCGTTGGACAGACCTCAGTGTGGGAGCCTCTTGTTTCAGTTTCTGTCTGTAGGCAGGGATCAACAAAATGGAGTCGTGGTCAGCTTTTCCGAAAGGGGGGCGGGGCAGGGCCTTATATGCGTCGCGGAAGTTAGAGTAACAGTGATCCAGGGTTTTACCACCCCTGGTTGCGCAATCGATATGCTGATAAAATTTAGGGAGTCTTGTTTTCAGATTAGCTTTGTTAAAATCCCCAGCTACAATGAATGCAGCCTCCGGATAAATGGTTTCCAGTTTGCAAAGAGTTAACCTCTTAAGTCGACCCTCTACTTTTTTGAACATTCTGTTAAAAATCGCGCAACATTTCAGCGCCCTGCTACTCATGCCAGGAATATAGTATATGCATTTGCTTAGTCTGTGTGGATAGAAAACACTCAGACGTTTATAAAACTGGTTAAATCACTGCTGTGGCTTTACCAGAACGGCATTTACATCGAAAAGCACAGGAAAAACTGATCACTGAAAATGGGAAAATATATCCATGCGCTACTTGAACCCATTGATAAAGGTGAACCACAATTAATTGACTGAGGTTGCAGTACCTACAGCTTCCACACGGTGTCTAGAGTCTTGTCATTTCCCTTCGAGTTTTTTCTTGGTCAAACACATGCAGGGCACCGTATCTCCTATGGTCTAGGACCGGATATTTTCGTTGAGTTTCTAGCCGGACATTTTTCCAGACGGACAGCTAATGATCTTTACATCGCCTCCTGATGAATTTTATCGCTTATTAACGTTTACTAATAGCTAAAGTTGCATTACAAACGTATTTCGAAGTGTTTTGTGAAAGTTTATCGTCGACTTTTTGAATTTAAAAAAATGACGTTACGTTTTGAAACAATGTTTTTTTAGTTTATCACACAGTCTACATATAACGATATCTAGGCTTTATATGGACCGATTTAATCGAAATAAAGACCCAAATAGTGTTTATGGGACATCTACGAGTGCCAACAAAGAAGATGGTGAAAGGTAATGAATGTTTTCTATTTTATTGTGCGGTTTGTGTAACGCCGAAATGCTAATTATTTTGTTTACGTCCCCTGTGGGTCTTTTTGGGTGTTACATGCTATCAGATAATAGCTCCTCATGCTTTCGCCGAAAAGCATTTTAAAAATCTGACTTGTTGCCTGGATTCACAACGAGTGTAGCTTTAATTCGATACCATGCATGTGTATTTTAATGAACTTTTGAGTTTTAACTAATACTATTAGCATTTAGCGTAGCGCATTTGCATTTCCAGAGCTCTAGTTGGGTAGAAGCAACAGGTTAAATAAAGTTCGTTCAGAGCCATCGATGTGTCTGCTTGGGGGGGATATATACGGCTGTGATTATAATCGAAGAGAATTCTCTTGGAAGATAATGCGGTCTACATTTGATTGTGAGGAATTCTAAATCAGGTGAACAGAAGGATTTGAGTTCCTGTATGTTTCCTTCATCACACCATGTCTCGTTAGTCATGAGGCATACGCCCCCGCCACTCTTCTTACCAGAAAGATGTTTGTTTCTGTCGGCGCGATGCGTGGAGAAACCCGTTGGCTGCACCGCATCGGATAGCGTCTTCCCAGTAAGCCATGTTTCCGTGAAGCAGAGAACGTTGCAGTCTCTGATGTCCCTCTGGAATGCTACCCTTGCTCGGATTTCATCAACCTTGTTGTCAAGAGACTGGACATTGGCAAGAAGAATGCTGGGGAGTGGTGCGTGATGTGCCCTTGTCCTGAGTCTGACCAGAAGACCGCTTCGTTTCCCTCTTTTTCGGAGTCGTTTCCTTGGGTCGCTGCATGCGATCCATTCCGTTGTCCTGTTTGTAAGGCAGAACACAGGATCCGCGTCGCGGAAAACATATTCTTGGTCGTACTGATGGTGAGTTGACGCTGATCTTATATTCAGTAGTTCTTCTCGACTGTATGTAATGAAACCTAAGATGACCTGGGGTACTAATGTAAGAAATAACACGTAAAAAAACTAAAAACTGCATAGTTTCCTAGGAACGCGAAGCGAGGCGGCCATCTCTGTCGGCACTTAGAGAGGGAATACTAACCTGGCATGCTAAAGGTGCTCCAGCAGCCACTTAGAGAGGGAATACTAACCTGGCATGCTAAAGGTGCTCCAGCAGCCACTTAGAGAGGGAATACTAACCTGGCATGCTAAAGGTGCACCAGCAGCCACTTAGAGAGGGAATATTAACCTGGCATGCTAAAGGTGCTCCAGCAGCCACTTAGAGAGGGAATACTAACCTGGCATGCTAAAGGTGCTCCAGCAGCCACTTAGAGAGGGAATACTAACCTGGCATGCTAAAGGTGCTCCAGCAGCCACTTAGAGAGGGAATACTAACCTGGCATGCTAAAGGTGCTCCAGCAGCCACTTAGAGAGGGAATACTAACCTGGCATGCTAAAGGTGCTCCAGCAGCCACTTAGAGAGGGAATACTAACCTGGCATGCTAAAGGTGCTCCAGCAGCCACTTAGAGAGGGAATACTAACCTGGCATGCTAAAGGTGCTCCAGCAGCCACTTAGAGAGGGAATACTAACCTGGCATGCTAAAGGTGCTCCAGCAGCCACTTAGAGAGGGAATACTAACCTGGCATGCTAAAGGTGCTCCAGCAGCCACTTAGAGAGGGAATACTAACATGGCATGCTAAAGCTGCTGCAGAAGTCATGTTTTCCTCCTTTCTTGGCTCCCGTCCCAGTGGTGTTCATACACCCACACACCAGCGGTGTTCCCCTACAGTAACACCATTTATTATGAATAATGAGACAGGGCCCCATGCATTAATGTAGGAGCGATGTGGCACCTAAAGGTGTGTGCGTATGTATGGCCCCAGAAGGCGCCTAAAGGAGCCTGTTAAATGTAGCAGCACTGTACCCCCAAGAGCCCCTGATGGAGCCTGTGGTCTCTGAGGTAGCAGGTGATTGTGGAACTGTCAGTAAACATGTGCCCATTGTAGCATGAGGGAACTTTTAGAATGTATTACACACAAACACGCCCCCTCCGTTTCCCCTATACACCATAGGAAATGTATGGATGAGTCCCTTCTCTCTCCCCTCATCCCTGAGCAGCATGTTAGCGTTAGAACATATTCCAGTCACACAGTGGCTTAAAATGTGGAAAAGGTCTTTGTGATGTTGGTTAAAGAACCACAATGATGTGAAAAGGACAATGAGAAAAATATATCTTCCTTTTTTGTACTGCTCATTAGGACTTTTCTGTTCAAGGGATTTGAAATATTAACTACAGTACATGATAAGATATATAACCCATAATTTTAATACAGTATGCCCATACATATCCCATACATACCTCAAATATATCCCATACATCAAAATGTATTTGTCACATTTGCAAATCCAACAGGTATAGACAAATACAACAGGGAAAAGCTTACTTATACAAGCCCTTAACCAACAATGCTTTAGAAGTTTTAAGAAACAATTGTTAAGAAAAAAAAATAGATAAGTAGAAAATAAAAGTTCCCAACAGGCCTACCTGGTTAAATACAGGTGAAATATATATTTTTTTTAATTGCCTCAGGCTGCACATGTTCTCTCATCAAGTGATCATATTTTCACCCATCAGACTTTTCTCAATTTAATCTTGACTTTACTAATATGTACAAATGTTTTTGACTTAGAAATGCCCGTTATCAAGATAAAGATAAAAAATACTTGTCATTCTTATGGAGTAGCAAATGGAGGCCACTTTCCCGCCAGCAAGTTTTCCACTCATGTCTGATAGGCTACTCCGGATATTGTGTTGCAAAACAGGTGATAATCTGCCCAAACCCTATGCCATGGGCTGTCCAACCTTGTTCCTGCAGCAACCCAGTGCTTCATTTGGGAAACCAAGTGAAATCTGTTTGGGGACATTGATAGTAACATTTCACAAGGAAACATATTTCATTAAACTGTTGATAAACCTTCTCTCTGTGCGCTGGAGAAAGAAATGAAGGCGAGAGGAGGAGATGGAAACGCATGGTGGTGAGATGTTCTGTAGCTAAAGGTACTGTGTCAGCCTATTAAGTATGAACATTTAAAAATGCCCCACTACTAGGCTATTCAAAATCAATTAGGCTACGGAATGCACTGTAATTGTAGGTTAACTCTGAATTGGTTTAATTTTGGGTAGACCATGTACTGTACCAAAGACATCTTAAATCAGTATTTTTTAAATGTTTTTTTTCTGCCATGTGTAAGATGCGGTAGGCTATGTATTGTATAACAGCACAATCATTATTTTAATTCTGTTTTTTTTTGTGCTTGGGCTCATATATAGGCCTATGCTTATGCATAAGCTCTAATATGCATATGGGTGTTTTTGAATTAATCATCACCTTAGAATGCGGTGTCCATTTCATTTAGTTGTGTTATACTATCTTGATGATAAGTGTTTGTGATTTTCCATTGTATTTGCATTGATGTCAAAGTAGTTAGAGGAACAATAGAACTATGAGTACCAGGCCATTATGACCTGATGGTAGTTAGCAAGTTGGGTACTACTAATACATGTCCAGAGTGCATAAAAGGAGATTACTGTGACTCAACAGTCACATAGAATTTTACGACGGTAATATGTCACTGCAACAGTCCTAGCCAC
The DNA here is from genome assembly GCF_034236695.1 of Oncorhynchus nerka. NCBI lineage: Eukaryota > Metazoa > Chordata > Actinopteri > Salmoniformes > Salmonidae > Oncorhynchus > Oncorhynchus nerka. Next base: position 2,740,196 of record NC_088423.1, read on the forward strand.
GTTTACTACCATCATCTCTGATAAAGTCTAACTATTTAATTGCATGTCCCATTAAATTAAAGATGTACAGACAGATGGACGGAGGGACAGACAGACGGACGGAGGGCACGACAAACAGACAGATGGAAGGACAGACCCACAGACGGAGGGAGGGAGGGAGGGACACACAGATTTACAGACAGATGGATGGAGGGACAAACAGACAGATGGACAGACAGATATAGATGGATATAGATAGATATATATTAAAGTAATGAGTTGACTGAAATTAAAGCAAATAGCTTTAACCTTTCTGAAGTATTACCATGTACTGAGCCAGTGTACCCAACTTTCCAGGAGAGAACAGCATGAACCACACTGTTATTTAAATAGATGGACATTTATGACAACCTCAACACTGTAATAACAGGCAGATCAAAAGCCTCCAGAAAATCATTATGCAATTTAATATTTGTGGCTATTCAAGCTTTTATAGGCTGCGACCAACGTAAGGTAATGTTCAGGCCCATTTACAGGGGGCTGGAGACTGTTGTTCCCGAGGGGCCTTTTTGGCCAGGCTGGTTCTCTGTGATTGAGGCAGTCAAAGCTATATCCTTTCAATACATGGAGAGTTTAGAGTTGAGGTTAAGAGGGAAAGGCTTTCATGATAGCTAGATCACTCTGATTCATCACTCTATAGTTTACAACAATCAACTTTGTAAACTATATCACACAAGCACACCACCATTATGTATGGGATATACATGGGGTAGACATGGGGTACACATGGGTTATATATGGGTTATTTCTGAGGTATATATGGGGTATATGTGAGGTAGATATAGGGTAAATCAGGTACATATGAGGTATAGTATACAGTGGGGCAAAAAGTATTTAGTCAGCCACCAATTGTGCAAGTTCTCCCACTTAAAAATATGAGAGAGGCATGTAACTTTCTTCATAGGTACACTACAGGTGGGTGTTGCTATGGTGACCAGTGAGCTGAGACAAGGTGGGGCTTTACCTATCAAAGGAACAAAGCCCAAGCTTTTTTTTGCAACTTTTCAAATCATCAATATCCTATAGTTGCATCGAGCATCCCATATATCATTTGATTTCTAAAGCATTAGAAGATTTGTATCATTCACAACTAACTTTTCCAAATAACTCGAAATATAGCACATAGGAACTGTTTCATATTAGCGCTTTTACGCTCAACATAGCCACTTCATATGCACACTCTCTTCTGCCTTCTATTCTTTTGGTCAAGCGTCTTTTGATTTAGTGCCATCCAGTGTTTTGTGTAGCTGCAGCTAGCGTGTACTATGCTGTGCTACTTCGTTGTTGGTGGTAAAACAGGCAATAGAAATATATACAGTTCAGCATTATTGTTGGAAAAGAGTGACATAATACTGCTGTTTATCTTTTACCATCCTACTTGTTAAGCCTTTGTTAAGCATTGCCTGTAAGTACAAATCATTTCTAAGATGTTAATCTTTTATTATTGTAATTATTTTCTGCAGGTCATGTTTTAGTTCTGAGTTTTTAAGTAAATCGATTACATGTGTACCCTCGCTAGCCTAGCCTGCCTGTTAAGTGCTGTTTTGAAGCTAGTTTCTCTCTACATGTGATTTCTCTTCACACTTAAATTAGCTGATGTTATTTAGATACTAATCCTGTTTAGAATGGTGGTCAAGCATGTATGTTTTCTATGTACAGTGTTGGTCAAGCATGTATGTTTTCTATGTACAGTGTTGGTCAAGCATGTATGTTTTCTATGTACAGTGTTGTTCAAGCATGTATGTTTTCTATGTACAGTGTTGGTCAAGCATGTATGTTTTCTATGTACAGTGGTGTTCAAGCATGTATGTTTTCTATGTACAGTGTTGGTCAAGCATGTATGTTTTCTATGTACAGTGGTGTTCAAGCATGTATGTTTTCTATGTACAGTGTTGGTCAAGCATGTATGTTTTCTATGTACAGTGTTGGTCAAGCATGTATGTTTTCTATGTACAGTGTTGGTCAAGCATGTATGTTTTCTATGTACAGTGTTGGTCAAGCATGTATGTTTTCTATGTACAGTGTTGGTCAAGCATGTATGTTTTCTATGTACAGTGTTGGTCAAGCATGTATGTTTTCTATGTACAGTGTTGGTCAAGCATGTATGTTTTCTATGTACAGTGTTGGTCAAGCATGTATGTTTTCTATGTACAGTGGTGGTCAAGCATGTATGTTTTCTATGTACAGTGTTGGTCAAGCATGTATGTTTTTTACAGTGGTGTCAAGCATGTATGTTTTCTATGTACAGTGGTGTCAAGCATGTATGTTTTCTATGTACAGTGGTGTTCAAGCATGTATGTTTTCTATGTACAGTGGTGTTCAAGCATGTATGTTTTCTATGCATGTATGTTTTCTATGTACAGTGGTGGTCAAGCATGTATGTTTTCTATGTACAGTGGTGGTCAACAGTGGTGGTCAAGCATGTATGTTTTCTATGTACAGTGGTGGTCAAGCATGTATGTTTTCTATGTACAGTGGTGGTCAAGCATGTATGTTTTCTATGTACAGTGGTGGTCATGTATGTTTTCTATGTACAGTGTTGGTCAAGCATGTATGTTTTCTATGTACAGTGTTGGTCAAGCATGTATGTTTTCTATGTTTTCTATGTGTTTTCTAGTACAGTGTTGGTCAAGCATGTATGTTTTCTATGTACAGTGTTGGTCAAGCATGTATGTTTTCTATGTACAGTGTTGGTCAAGCATGTATGTTTTCTATGTACAGTGTTGGTCAAGCATGTATGTTTTCTATGTACAGTGTTGGTCAAGCATGTATGTTTTCTATGTACAGTGTTGGTCAAGCATGTATGTTTTCTATGTACAGTGTTGGTCAAGCATGTATGTTTTCTATGTACAGTGTTGGTCAAGCATGTATGTTTTCTATGTACAGTGTTGGTCAAGCATGTATGTTTTCTATGTACAGTGTTGGTCAAGCATGTATGTTTTCTATGTACAGTGTTGGTCAAGCATGTATGTTTTCTATGTACAGTGTTGGTCAAGCATGTATGTTTTCTATGTACAGTGTTGGTCAAGCATGTATGTTTTCTATGTACAGTGTTGGTCAAGCATGTATGTTTTCTATGTACAGTGTTGTCAAGCATGTATGTTTTCTATGTACAGTGTTGGTCAAGCATGTATGTTTTCTATGTACAGTGTTGGTCAAGCATGTATGTTTTCTATGTACAGTGTTGGTCAAGCATGTATGTTTTCTATGTACAGTGTTGGTCAAGCATGTATGTTTTCTATGTACAGTGTTGGTCAAGCATGTATGTTTTCTATGTACAGTGTTGGTCAAGCATGTATGTTTTCTATGTACAGTGTTGGTCAAGTATTGTATTGTTTACTATGTACAGTGTTGGTCAAGTATTGTATTGTTTACTATGCGACTATAAAACATTGATCAGACACTGTTGTGTATTTATATTTCCTTTTAGCTGCTCCAATAATTTCATTTTTCTGTATTGTTAGTTTTACACCATTTCAACTATAAAACTGGAGGTTTATGGAAAGCCAATCCCTGACTCTGGTTCAGTTCTTGATTGGAGTTTGGCTGGCTGTCAAATTATTGTTGCATATACCTTATAGAGGACAGTACACTCTTGCAGGTGTAGACCTTACGGTGAAATGCTTACTTACAGGCTCTAACCAATAGTGCAAAAAAGGTGTTAGGTGAACAATAGGTAAGTAAAGAAATAAAAACAACAGTGAAAGGACAGGCTAAAAAGACATTTGAAATATATATACAGACATCAGTTAGTCAGGCTGATTGAGGTAGTATGTACATGTAGTTAAAGTGACTATGCATATATGATGAACAGAGCGTAGCAGTAAAGTAAAAGAGGGGTTGGCGGGTGGTGGGTGGTGGGACACAATGCTGATAGCCCGGTTAGCCAATGTCCGGGAGCACTGGTTGGTCGGCCCAATTGAGGTAGTATGTACATGAATGTATAGTTAAAGTGACTATGCATATATGATAAACAGAGTAGCATCAGCTTTTAAAGAGGGGTGGGGGGTCACACAATGCAAATAGTCCGGGTAGCCATTTGATTACCTGTTCAGGAGTCTTATTCTTCTTCTTACTTTAACATTATATAATATAAAATAATGGCACTTATAATCCTATCTTGTCCGCTAAATGAACAAGCCTACAGCCCATGGCATGGAGCTGTCACGACTCCGACCGAAGGTGGCTCCCCTTCCCGTTCGGGTGGCGCTCGGCGGTCGTCGTCGCCGGCCTACTAGCTGCCACTGATTATTTTCTCCCCCTCCTTATGTGTTTATTGAGTACACCTGTTTTGAGTTGGTTATAATTAGTGAGGCTTTATTAGTCAGCCGGCCCGCCTGGTTCTTTGATTATTGTAACCCTGACCATAGTTTGCTTTGTATGTTTCCTGTCTTTCTGTTTGTTGCACCAGATAGGGCTGTTTCGGTTTTGCTACGTTTATTGTTTTGTATTATGTTCATGTTTAAGTTACCTTATTAAAAGAACATGAACTATAAACACGCTGCATTTTGGTCCGCCTCTCCTTCCCAGGAGGAAAGCCGGTACAGGAGCATAGCCAGTTAACATATAGTAGGCCAACTCATATTCTGTTCTTCTGAAATACATTTCTGTTCTTAAATTTCATGTTTCTTTAGACCTGCCTAAAATAAATAATGGATTATTGTAATGGTGTACATTCAATTGGAGATGCTAAACGTGTTTACGTTAATTTATTGTCAATTACCGTGAGACTGGCAGTCTTATGCATGACAATGACCGGCTGACAAGATGTAATGACAGCCACAGCCCTAAATGTGGCACATGATATTCTTTCGAAGATAGATTATAATCAGTGGTGTAGTGGAGGATAAATGCACGTAAGAGATGCTAAAGTACATTTTTTTTGTTCTGTGCCAGCATATACCCACAAAACACATTGAAAAAATGCATTGAGAATAAAGGGAGTATTACTTTATTCACCACTAATGACCATTAGCATTTACTCACCTATTTTTTTCACCACTACATCGCATATTTTTATAGTCGTGTATTTAGCTGTCTGGGTGACTAATCTAATAATCAATTTCATATCATTAAAATAAGTGCGTTTGGAGAGTGTGAATGTCACTTTTGGTGATAATGTTCATGTTTTTTCCTGATTCACGTATTCTATTCACAATTGCAGAAAATGGAAGGAAGAGTTTACAACACAAGACAGATATTATTCAAATTGGTCCCACTTTAAATGAAGTACAATTATTTGATAAATGCTTTTTATAGCATACATACATGTTTAGTAAATTAATCACAAATCAGATATATGTGTATTTCATACTCTATAAATGATGTATAAAGGGTGACACAACAATTCCCACTGAAGGGTGAATTGCCAGATTTGACAGTGCACTATGTCTGTTTAAACACCAATTATGTAGTATGTAACACACTTATGATTTGTGAAGCATTTATGTGCTTATGAAACTTTTATGTATTTGATAAAAAGCATTTATAATTGAACTTCATTCAAAGTGGGATTATTTTTTTTTGGGGGGGACTTAAAATGAATTCATAATGTGACCATTATTCATGCTGTACTGTAGGCATAATTATTAATTATATAACAGAGGAATTAAAGATTTTAAAGTTTTGTTTTTAAATAATCTCTCTCTCCCCTCTCTCTCCCTGTCCCGCTCACTCACTCACTCACACACTCAAACACACCAGTATGAAGACCAAGTCTGGGTACTTGACTCCACGATCTGAAAAATTCAGTGAACGTTGTGCCTCATCAACCAACCTCCCAGGCATTCCGTTAGCTCGGCCCCCCATGAAGAAAGACACAGAGAGAGAGAGACACCGAGAGGGAGAGAATGTCAATGTTCTCATTCCCTCAGCGCTTCCAGCTGTTTAACAACCAACACTCTACTTAACAAACGAGAGGTCTCTTTCTCTACACCTACAGCCCCAGGTAATGATCCCTACTCCCAACGGGATGTGCTTACTAAGGGGGAATGGGGAATAGATGGATGAATATGAACCTCCGGGAGACTGAAGTGATGGTGGTGGAAGAAGTAGGAGTCAGCAACATAATTCTATGTCATTAGGTTAGAAAAAAAGATATGGGGATTTTTGTGGATCTATGCACAATGAAGCGTAGAAAGGGATATCCATTGCAGAGTTAACCTTTATAGTCAGTGTATGGAGAGTGCCTAGGGACACAGGGTCATTCATGGTGTATGAGGGACTAACAATCAAGTTTGAACTTCATCATCTCCCAGAAGACGTCTTAGAGGTGCCTACATGGCTTTTTGGGTCAACTTTCCGAAGAACCTTGAGGACACCATGCAAAGTCTCATCTGAAAGACAGCACTATTTGAGGAGTGAATATACACATCCAATGATTCCACTATGCCCCACCTAGTTTGGTGCATTCAAGACAAAACATTTCATAACGGTTAAAAAGAAAAATCTAAATATATATATTATTTTTCTTTAACTGTAAGTTAGATTCAATAATACGATTCACAAAGCTTTACTGTGCTGTGCTCAGGACTATTTATTTTCTACCTCACCCTTTGACTTCAAGAGATAAATAATGCAAGATTCTCATTCTTCCTTTGTTATCCCCCACCCACCAGAGTAGCTATGTTTTTCTTATATCCTCCTTTTCCATCAGTATTTCATCTGCATAACAAAAAGAACAGTATAAGATATTCCAAATATATGTTTCCATCCATTTAGAGAGACAAGTTCATGTCATTTTGATTATGTGCTTTGAATCTATAAAGGCACCATGGCAGTGCCCATCAAACCCCATCAACCCCCACCACCCCTTCAACCCCCACCACCAATTCAAACCCCATCAACCACCCCACCCCATCAAACCCTACCACCCCTTCAAACTCCATCAAACCCCACCACCTCTTCAAACCTCATCAACCCCCACCACCCCATCAAACCACCCATTCAAACCCCACTACCGTTTCAAACTCCACCACCCCTTCAAAACACCAGCACCCCATCAAACCCCACCATCCCATCAAACCCCACCACCCCTTAGACATAGACAGTCACTGAAAGAACTGAAATAATATAAGAATCCTATCAGCTGCCTACACCCCACATGCTGTGACTGTTACATTCATAATTCACTGAGCGTAGCTCCCAGGAGCTTCCATTTCACACCAACTGTTTCATTTTTTTTCTTCCATGTGCCAAATGATATGGAAAGGCCGTCTAGGGCTAGTAGGATTGATCTGTTAGTACTGTAAGGCTGTAACCTAACGAGGTAAAGATCCCCTAATTATTACGCCCTGGGACCTTTAATTTGTGTGTGTGTTGTGTGTGTAGAGGGCTAGTTGTTTGTCTTGACTCTTGTGTGCTTGGCATTGAGCCAGAGCTCTTTAAGTAGAGGCTTGTCGAGCGGGGGGAGGGAGGGAGAGAAGGCCGAGTATTGAGGAGGAAATTATCCTGCAAGGGATTGTAGCAATTAGATTGATACATGATCAACGCTTTTAATTAGAACACTGCTACACATTCCCCTTCATTATTCAAAAGAAACAACTCATTCTGCAGCCCAGCGGCAGTGGTGAGACCAGCAACAGCTCAATAAACACATTGCTTTAGTTTGGTGAGACCAGCAACAGCTCAATAAGCACATTGCTTTAGTTTGGTGAGACCAGCAACTGCTCAATAAGCACATTGCTTTAGTTTGGAGAGACCAGCAACTGCTCAATAAGCACATTGCTTTAGTTTGGAGAGACCAGCAACTGCTCAATAAGCACATTGCTTTAGTTTGGAGAGACCAGCAACTGCTCAATAAGCACAATGCTTTAGTTTGGTGAGACCAGCAACAGCTCAATAAGCACATTGCTTTAGTTTGGTAAGACCATCAACTGCTCAATAAGCACATTGCTTTAGTTTGGAGAGACCAGCAACTGCTCAATAAGCACATTGCTTTAGTTTGGAGAGACCAGCAACTACTCAATAAGCACATTGCTTTAGTTTGGAGAGACCAGCAACTGCTCAATAAGCACATTGCTTTAGTTTGGAGAGACCCGCAACTGCTCAATAAGCACATTGCTTTAGTTTGGAGAGACCAGCTAGCAGCTCAATCAAATCAAATCAAATTGTATTTGTCACATGCGCCAAATACAACAGCTGTAGAACTTACTGTGAAATGCTTAATTACAAGCCCTTAACTAACAATGCAGTTTTAAGAAAATAGAGATAAGAAAATATTTACAAAAAAATAAATTAGTCGAGGTAATTTGTACATGTAGGTAGGGGGAAAGTGACTATGCATAGATAATGAACAATGAGTAGCAGCAGTGTAAAAACAAAGGGCGGGGGGGGGGGTCAAAGCAAATAGTCCGGGTGACCATTTGATTAATTGTTCAGCAGTCTTATGGCTTCAAGGTAGAAGTTATTAACTTCACTAGGATAGGGGGCAGCATACGGAATTTTGGATGAAAAGCGTGCCCAAATTAGACTGCCTGCTACTCAGGCCCAGAAGATAGGATATGCATATAATTAGTACACTCTAAAGTTTCCAAAACTGTTAAGATAATGTCTGAGAGTATAACAGAACTGATATGGCAGGCGAAAACCTGAGGAAAATACAACCAGGAAGTACTATTATTTTGAAAGGAAATTTTCAGACATCAGCCATGCGCCTGATCGGGAACGTGCCTTTCTTGTTTCCCCTTTCCTATTGACGAAGCTTTTGTCCGGTTGAAATATTATTATTTATGACAAAAACAACCGGAGGGTTGATTTTAAACATCGTTTGGCATGTTTCTAATAACTTTTATTGTACTTTTTAAGAACTTTTCAACTGGACTTTTTATTTATTTATTTTATTTCACCTTTATTTAACCAGGTAGGCAAGTTGAGAACAAGTTCTCATTTACAATTGCGACCTGGCCAAGATAAAGCAAAGCAGTTTGACAGGTACAACAACACAGAGTTACACATGGAGTAAAACAAACATACAGTCAATAATACAGTAGAAAAATAAGTCTATATACAATGTGAGCAAATGAGGTGAGATAAGGGAGGTAAAGGCAAAAAAGGCCATGGTGCCGAAGTAAATACAATATAGCAAGTAAAAAAATAAATAAAAAATAAACACTGGAATGGTAGATGTGCAGTGGAAGAATGTGCAAAGTAGAGATAGAAATAATGGGGGTGCAAAGGAGCAAAATAAAAAAAATAATAGAGTAGTGGAAGAGGTAGTTGTTTGGGCTAAATTATAGATGGGCTATGTACAGGTGCAGTAATCTGTGAGCTGCTCTGACAGCTGGTGCTTAAAGCTAGTGAGGGGGATAAGTGTTTCCAGTTTCAGAGATTTTGCAGTTCGTTCCAGTCATTGGCAGCAGAGAACTGGAAGGAGAGGCGGCCAAAGTAAGAATTGGTTATGGGGGTGACCAGAGAGATATACCTGCTGGAGCGCGTGCTACAGTTGGGTGCTGCTATGGTGCCCAGCGAGGTGAGATTAAGGGGGACTTTACCTAGCAGGGTCTTGTAGATGACCTGGAGCCAGTGGGTTTGGCGACGAGTATGAAGCGAGGGCCAGCCAATGAGAGCGTACAGGTCGCAGTGGTGGGTAGTATATGGGGCTTTGGTGACAAAACGGATGGCACTGTGATAGACTGCATCCAATTTATTGAGTAGGGTATTGGAGGCTATTTTGTAAATGACGTCGCCGAAGTCGAGGATCGGTAGGATGGTCAGTTTTACAAGGGTATGTTCGGCAGCATGAGTGAAGGAGGCTTTGTTTTGCGAAATAGGAAGCCAATTCTAGATTTAACTTTGGATTGGAGATGTTTGATGTGAGTCTGGAAGGAGAGTTTACAGTCTAACCAGACACCTAGTTATTTGTAGTTGTCCACATATTCTAAGTCAGAACCGTCCAGAGTAGTGATGTTGGATTGGCGGGCAGGTGCAGGCAGCGATCGGTGGAAGAGCATGCATTTAGTTTTACTTGTATTTAAGAGCAATTGGAGGCCACGAAAGGAGAGTTGTATGGCATTGAAGCTCACCTGGAACCACTTAAGCCTACCCCCTACTTTTTCGAACATTCTGTTAAAAATCGCGCAACATTTCAGCGTCCTGCTACTCATGCCAGGAATATAGTATATGCGTGTGGATAGAAAACACTCTGACGTTTCTAAAACTGGTTAAATCACGGCTGTGACTGTAACAGAACGTGTGTCTCATCGAAAAGCGTAAGAAAAACTGATCACCAAAATCTGGGAAAAATATCAATCCGCCACTTGCATGTATTGTCTATGGGAAAGCAAATTACATGGGGCTGAGATTGCAAGTCCTACAGCTTCCACACGATGTCGCCAGTCTTGTCAATTGCCTGGGCTTTGTTTCTTGGTCAAACGAGTAAGAGAGAGCCCATTCCTTCCGGTCTCCGACAGGATGTTTTGGCAGAGAAATTTCCGACCATGATTTTAAGACATGGAGCTATTGAATACACATCGCCCCGAGATCAATTTGATAGATTATTAACGTTTGCTAATACCTAAAGTTGGATTACAAAAGTATTTCGAAGTGTTTTGTGAAAGTTTATCGTCAACTTTTTTAAATAAAAAAAATCTGACTTGTTGGCTGGATTCACGAGTGTAGCTTTAATTCAGTACCCTGCATGTGTGTTTTAATGAACGTTTGAGTTTTAACGAGTTCTATTAGCATTTAGCCTAGCGCATTTGCATTTCCAGATGGCTAGATTGGACGCATGCGTGTCGGGTGGGCTTAACAGGTTAACAAAGAGTCCAAAGAAGGGACAGATGTATACAGAATGGTGTCGTCTGCGTAGAGGTGTATCAGAGACTCACCAGCAGCAAAAGCAACATTATTGATGTATACAGAGAAGAGAGTCGGCCCAAGAATTGAACCTTGTGGCACCCCCATAGAAACTGCCAGAGGCCCGGACAACAGGACCTCCGATTTGACACACTGAACTCTATCAGAGAAATAGTTGGTGAACCAGGCGAGGCAATCATTTGAGAAACCAAGGCTATCAAGTCTGCCGATGAGGATGTGGTGATTGACAGTCGAAAGCCTTGGCCAGGTCAATGAATACGGCTGCACAGTATTGTTTCTTATCGATGGCGGTTAAGATATCGTTTAGGACCTTGAGCGTGGCTGAGGTGCATCCATGACTATCTCTGAAACCAGATTGCATATTCGGAGAAGGTATGGTGGGATTCAAAATGGTCAGTAATCTGTTTGTTGACTTGGCTTTCGAAGACCTTAGAAAGGCAGGGTAGGATAGATATAGGTCTGTAGCAGTTTGGATCAAGAGTGTCCCCCCTCTTTGAAGAGGGGAATGACCGCAGCTGCTTTCCAATCTTTGTGCACGCGCCTTAAGCATTCGGATTACTGGACAAAACACGCAAACAAAAAGGAGGTTTTTGGTCATAAAGAGGTACATTGTCCAACAACACAAACATTTATTGTCTAACATGGCGACCTGGGAGTGCCACCAGATGAAGATCATCAAAGGTAAGTGATCAATTTTAATGGTATTTCTGACTTTTGTGACACTCTCCTTGGCTGGAAAATGGCTCTATGGGTTTCTATGACTAGGTGCTGACCTAACATAATCGTAAAGTGTGCTTTCTCCGTAAAGCCTTTTTGAAATCTGACACAGCGGTTGCATTAAGGAGGCATTTATCTGTATTTCTATGTTTAACACTTGTATTGTTTATCAATGTTCATGATGAGTATTTCTGTAATTTAACTTCTTGGATATAGGGGGCGCTATTTTAATTTTTGGATGAAAAACGTTCCCGTTTTAAACAAGATATTTAGTCACGAAAAGATGCTCGACTATGCATATAATTGACAGCTTTGGAAGAAAACACTGACGTTTCCAAAACTGCAAAGATATTGTCTGTGAACTGAACTGATGTTACAGAAAAAACCCAGATAAAAATTAAATCAGGAAGTGCCGCATTTTTTGAAACCACCTCATGCCAATGACTCCTTATATGGCTGTGAATGGGCCACGAATGAGCTTAGGCTTTCTGTTGTTTCCCCAAGGTGTCGACAGCATTGTGACGTATTTGTAGGCATATCATTCGAAGATTGACCATAAGAGACTACATCTACCAGGTGGTCGCTTGGTGTCCTCCGTCGCAATTATTGCGTAATCTCCCGCTGCCGTATTTTTCCGTTTGCTTCTGATGAGAAGCCAACTGCCACCACTGATAGATTATCGAATAGATATGTGAAAAACACCTTGAGGATTGATTCTAAACAACGTTTGCCATGTTTCTGTCGATATTATGGAGCTAATTTGGAAAAAAGTTCGGCATTGCAAGTGACTGCATTTTCCGGTCTTTTTCTTAGCCAAACGTGATGAACAAAACGGAGCTATTTCGTCTACACAAATAATATTTTTGGAAAAAATTAACATTTGCTATTTAACTAAGAGTCTCGTCATTGAAAACATCCGAAGTTCTTCAAAGGTAAATGATTTTATTTGAATGCTTTTCTTGTTTTTGTGAAAATGTTGCCTGCTGAATGCTAGGCTTAATGCTATGCTATGCTATCAATACTCTTACACAAATGCTTGTGTAGCTTTGGTTGAAAAGCATATATTGAAAATCTGAGAAGACAGTGTTGTTAACAAAAGGCTAAGCTTGAGTTTGAATATATTTATTTCATTTCATTTGCGATTTTCATGAATAGGAAACGTTGCGTTATGGTAATGAGCTTGAGGGTATGATTACGCTCCCGGATACGGGATTGCTCATCGCTAGAGGTTAATGTGGCTGTCTGCACTTTGACCGGATGTTTGTTTGAGACAATGCATTTCTGAACTTAATGCGCCAATGTAAACTGAGATTTTTGGATATAAATATGAACTTTATCAAATAAACATACATGTGTATTGTGAAACATGAAGTCCTATGAGTGCCATCTGATGAAGATCATCAAAGGTTAGTGATGAATTTAATCGCTATTTCTGACTTGTGAGCCCTCTCCTTGGCTGGAAAATGGCTGCATGGTTTTCTGTGACTAGGTGCTGACCTAACATAATCGCATGGTGTGCTTTCGCAGTAAAGCCTTTTTGAAATCGGACACTGTGGTTGGATTTACAAGAAGTTTATCTTTAAAATGGTGGATAATACTTGTATGTTTGAGGAATTTTAATTATGGGATTTCTGTTGTTTGAATTTGGCGCCCTGCAATTTCACTGGCTGTTGTCTTGTACCAGAGAGGTTAAGGAGCCTTTTGGTCCTAGACTTGGCGCCCTGGTACCGCTTGCCGTGCGGTAGCAGAGGGAACAGTCTATGACTAGGATGACTGGAGTCTTTGACAATTTTTTGGACCTTCCTCTGACACCACCTAGTATATAGGTCCTGGATGGCAAGAAGCTTGGCTCCAGTGATTTACTGGACCGTATGCACTACCCTCTGTTGCACCTTACGGTCGGATGCCGAGCAGTTGTCATACCAGGCGGTGACGCAACTGGTCAGGATGCTGTTGATGGTGCAGTAGTATACATTTTTGAGGATCTGGGGACCCATGCCAAATATTTTCAGTCTCCTGAGGAGGAAAAGGCATTGTCGTGCCCTCTTCAAGACTTTCTTGATGTCTTTGGACCATGATAGTTTGTTGGTGATGTGGACAACAAGGAACTTGAAACTCGCTACCCGCTCCCCTACAGCCCCGTCGATGTGATTGGGGGTGTGTTCGGCCCTCCTTTTCCTGTATTCCACAATTGTCTCCTTATTGAGGGAGAGGGCGTTGTCCTGGCATCCCACTGCCAGGTCTCTGACCTCCTCCCTATAGGCTGTCTCATCGTTGTTCAGGATCAGGCCTACTACAATTGTGTTGTCAGCAAACTTAATGATGGTGTGGGAGTCGTGCTTGGCCACGCAGTAGCAGGAGTACAGGAGAGGACTAAGCACACACCCCTGAGGGCCCCAATCAGCACATTGCTTTAGTTAGGAGAAACTATAGTGCTGCTACTGTTTAAAAGGTGGTAAGGATGAGAGATGGGACACTAGGACATTTTAGCAAAGGGAGACAGTATGAATGACTCAAAGGTAAAAAAATAAGTTCTATAGTACGTGAAATTTCAAAAATTTAGTATACTTTAATTGCTTGGATGTCATACTGATTTCGGTTTTTCATTAGTATAATTCGCTGCACACTAATGAGGAAGTGAATCGTCTTTTCATTGTGTGTTTGACAAAAGCTGATAATCAGAGTAGTTGACTTGATCTACAAAAACCTAAGAATGTCGGAAGAAGCACAATTGGGCATTTGATGACGCATTCTCAGTGTGGATAATTAATATATTGAAGAAAGCAAGAAATAAAAAAAGAAAGAAAATGCAGAAAGAAAGACAGGGACATAAAGAGTTTTGAAAAGTGTGTGGAAAAAGAGACAAACTGAAATGGATATTAGGGCCGGATACGAAACCAGTATTGCGATACTTTAAAAACATGCTGTATGTAACATATTGTGTGCTTTAGCTTGGAAAATAAATGAATGTGACTATGGATGTCAATGGCTGACTTTGACGGCTGACTTTTGCTCCTAACCAACTGTGCTATTTTGTTAGTGTTTTTACGTTGTTTGTAACTTATTTTGTGCATAATGTTGCTGCTACCGTCTCTTAAAACCAAAAATAACTTCTGGACATTTGAAGAGTAATTACTCACCACAAACTGAAAGAAGATTTTTCCTTTAAAATACACATGCAGGGTACTGAATTAAAGCTACACTCGTTGTGAATCCAGCCAACAAGTCAGATTTTTAAAATGCTTTTCGGCGAAAGCATGAGAAGCTATTATCTGATAGCATGTAACACCCCAAAAGACCCGCAGGGGACGTAAACAAAATAATTAGCATAGTCGGCGCTACACAAAACGCACAAATAAAATATAAAACATTCATTACCTTTGACAATCTTCTTTGTTGGCACTCCTAGATGTCCCATAAACATCACTATTGGGTCTTTTTTCCGTTTAAATCAGTCCATATATAGCCTAAATATCGATCTATGAAAAGTGTGTGATCCAGGAAAAAACGCTGTTTTAAAACGCAACGTCATTTTTTTAAATTAAAAAAGTCGACGATAAACTTTCACAAAACACTTCGAAATACTTTTGTAATGCAACTTTAGGTATTAGTAAACGTTAATAATCGATCAAATTGATCACGAGGCGATGTATATTCTATAGCTGTACATCTTGAAATAATGTCCGGGTAAATCTCAAACAAAATATCCGGTCGGAGACCGGAAGAAATGCGCTGCCTCGTGTCCGTTTGACCAAGAAACAAATCGTAGGCAAATGACAAGACTGTTGACATCATGTGGAAGCTGTAGGTATTGCAACCTCGGCCCCATTTATTGTGGTTCACATTCAACAATGGGTTCTAGTGGCGCATGGATATATTTTCCCATTTTCAGTGATCAGATTTTCCTACGCTTTTCGATGAAACGCACGTTCTGTTATTGTCACAGCCGTGAATTTAACCAGTTTTGTAAACGTCTGAGTGTTTTCTATCCACACATACTAATCATATGCATATACTATATTCCTAGCATGAGTAGCAGGGCGCTGAAATGTTGCGCAATTTTTAACAGAATGTTCGAAAAAGTAGGGGGTAGGAGTAACAGGTTAATTAACCAGTTGAGCCTAGGGCTGAATACTGCCCCCTTTGGAGGAAGTGCGTGCCCATAGTAAACTGAAAATATTTTTTCCCAAAATTGCTAATATATGCATATAATAATTATTATTGAATAGAAAACACTCTAAAGTTTCTAAAACCGTTTAAATTATGTCTGTATGTAAAGCAGGAGTCTCAGGGCAGCCTTTCTCCCAAACTCTCTCTTGTCAAGAGAAAAGTTGGGTCAACTTTGACGTCATCGCCCCCACCCTTCCCAGGCAGCTACCGATCTGGGAACAGTATGTATTTGTTCAGCACGATGCCTGCTTTCAAATGGCGCGTTCATTGCGAGAATCCCGCGAGCCCTCGTCCTTTGGCGGGCGAAAATGCTCGGGTCACTCTCAAATACATGCACTCTATTGCGCGCAGCCGATTTGGGGAACGTTCTTTTCCAAGATACACCGATTGAAGCCGGTTTGTCTGTTCGCACTGATCATTGATTTACATGTTAAAAACATCATAAAGCTTGATTCTGCACATAGTTTGACCAGTTTAGTCGACATATAATATGTAAATTTGAAGTTTTGATGCGCAAGAGTGCGGGACCAGAAGTCATTTTGGGTGCATTTCAGCTGAAGCTGTTAGCATATGCTAATACAGAGACACACAACGTGAAACCAAACGATGTATTGGGTAAGTATGACTCCTTCTACGTCTTCTGATCGAAGAACATCAAAGGTAAGGGAATATTTATGTGGTTATTTTGGGTTTCTGTGGACTCCAAACGTAGAGGAGACATACTGCTAATATCTGAGCGCCGTCTCATTGTATAGCCCAGTGAACGATTTCTGTAACGTTAAAAATAAATGTAATACAGCTGTTGCATTAAGAAGAAGTGTATCTTTGTAACTATATGTAGAACATGTATATTTAGTCATGTTTATTGCTTGTTATCTGACGTTATCTGTCGGAGCTATCATCATTTCTCCGGACATTTGAGTAGCATTTTTTGAAATGTCGTCATTGTAAACAGAGATTTATGGATATAAATGGCATATTATTGAAAAAAAATTAAATGTACTGTGTAACATGTTATATTACTGTCATCTGATGAAGATTTTCAAAAGGTTAGTGAATTATTTATTTTTTAATCCTACTTTTAAATTTTATATTTTCTGGGACAAAATGGCTGCCGCTTGTCTTTTGTTTCGGTGGTGATCTAATATAAATATGTGCTATGTTTTCGCCGTAAAACATTTTAGAAATCTGACTTGCTGGGTAGATGAACAAGGTGTTTATCTTTCATTTGAGCTATTGGAGTTGTTAATGTGTGGAGATTAAATATTTCTAAGAATATTTTTTTGCATTTTGCGTTATGGTAATGAGCTTGAGCCATAGTCACGATCCCGGATCCGGGATGGGTAGCATCAAGAGGTTTCAATGAACGTTTGAGTTTTAACGAGTGCAATTAGCATTTAGCGTAGCGCATTTGCATTTCCAGATGTCTAGATGGGACGCCTGCGTGTCGGGTAGGAGCAAGAGGTTAACGAGTCCGACGAGAAGGCTATACTGTTTCCCAGGAACATGCCAAAATTCATAATTTGCGTGAAGAAAATGAGGAAAAGGGGGCGCAGGTCGGGCTGCCTTCTGAGAATCCGTAGGCAACGAGTCAACTCCCACTGCCATCCGTTCTACTGGCTAACATACAATCATTGGAAAATAAAATGTATGACCTATGAATACGATTATCCTTCCAACGGGACATTAAAAACTGTTATATCTTATGTTTCACCGAGTCATGGCTGAACAGCGACACGGATAATATAGAGCTGGCGGTATTTTCCATGCACTGGCAGAACAGAGAAGAAGCTACGTCTGGTAAGATGAGGGGTGGGGGTGTGTGTCTTTTTGTCAATAACAGCTGGTGCGCAATGTCTAATATTAAAGAAGTCTTGAGGTATTGCTCGCCTGAAGTAGAGTACCTTATGATAAGCTGTAGAACACACTATCTACCAAGAGAGTACTCATCTATATTATTCGAAGCCGCCTATTTACTAACACAAACTGATGCTGGCACTAAGACACACTCAACCAACTCTATAAGGCCAAAAGCAAACATGAAAATGCTCATCCAAAAGCGGGACTTTAATGCAGGCAAATTTAAATACATTTGACCAAACTTTTACCACCATGTGTAACTTTATGTAACATGAAAAACTCTAGACCACCTTCACTCCACACACCGAGATCCATACAAAGCTTTCCACCTCCCTCCATTTGGAAAATCTGACCATAATTATATCCTTCTGACTCCTGCTTACAAGCAAAAACTAAAGCAGGAAGTACCAATAACTCGCTCAATATGGAAGCGGTCAGATGACACGGATGCTACACTACAGGACTGTTTTGAAAGCACAGACAGGAATATGTTCCGGGAATCATCCAATGGCATAGAGGACTATTCCTCCTCAGTCATCGGCATCATCAATTAGTGCATCGATGATGTCATTCCTACAGTTACCGTACGTACATAACCCAACCAGAAGCCATGGGTTGAAAGCAACATCCGCATAATGCCCTCAGACGAACCAACAAACAAGCAAAGCATCAATAGAAGATTGAATCCTACTACACTGGCTCTGATGCTCGTCAGATGTGGCAGGGCTTGAAAAAATATTATGGACTACAAAGGTAAAACAAATACAGACTAAAAAGGGAAAGCTAAATGTATTTTATGCTCGCTTCGAAGCAAGCAACACTGAACCATGCATGAGAGCACCAGCTGTTCTGCATGACTGTGTGATAACACTCTCGGGAGCTAGACCTTTTAAACAGGTCAACATTCACAAAGACTCGGGACCAGACAGATTACCAGGACGTGTACTCAAGGCATGTGCGGACCAACTGGCAAGTGTCTTCATTGAAATTTTCAACCTCTCCCTAACCGAGTCTGTAATACCTAGAGTTGAGTCGGAAGTTTACATATACTTAGGATGGAGTCATTAAAACTTTTCAACCACTCCACAAATGTATTGTAAACAAACTATAGTTTAAACAAGCCGGTTAGGACATCTACTTTGTACATGACACAAGTAATTTTTCCAACAATTGCTTACAGGCAGATTATTTCACTTATAATTCACTGTATCACAATTCCAGTGGGTCAGAAGTTTACTTACACTAAGTTGACTGTGCCTTTAAACAGCTTGGGAAATTATGTCAAGGCTTTAGAAGCTTCTGATAGGCTAATTGACATCATTTGACTCAATTGGAGGTGTACAGTTGTGGCCAAAAGTTATGAGAATGACACAAATATTAATTTTCACAAAGTCTGCTGCCTCAGTTTGTATGATGGCAATTTGCATATACTCCAGAATGTTATGAAGAGTGATCAGATTAATTGCAATTAATTGCAAAGTCCCTCTTTGCCATGCAAATGAACTGAATCACTCAAATAAATTCCAATGCATTTCAGCCCTGCCACAAAAGGACCAGCTGACGACATGTCAGTGATTCTCTCGTTAACACAGGTGTGAGTGTTGACGAGGACAAGGCTGGAGATCACTCTGTCATGCTGATTGAGTTTGAATAACAGACAGGAAGCTTGAAAATGGAGGGTGGTGCTTGAAATCATTGTTCTTCCTCTGTCAAACATGGTTACCTGCAAGGAAACACGTGCCGTCAACATTGCTTTGCACAAAACGGGCTTCACAGGCAAGGATATTGCTGCCAGTAAGACTGCACCTAAATCAACCATTTATCGGATCACCAAGAACTTCAAGGAGAGCGGTTCAATTGTTGTAAAGAAGGCTTCAGGGCACCCAAGAAAGTCCAGCAAGCGCCAGGACCGTCTCCTGAAGCTGATTCAGCTGCAGGATCGGGACACCACCAGTACAGACCTTGCTCAGGAATGGCAGCAGGCAGGTGTGAGTGCATCTGCACGCACAGTGAGGCGAAGACTTTTGGAGGATGGCCTGGTGTCAAGAAGGGCAGCAAAGAAGCCACTTCTCTCCAGGAAAAACATCAGGAACCGACTGATATTCTGCAAAAGGTACAGGGATTGGACTGCTGAGGACTGGGTTAAAGTCATTTTCTCTGATGAATCCCCTTTCCGATTGTTTGGGGCATCCGGAAAAAAGCTTGTCCGGAGAAGACCAGGTGAGCGCTACCATCAGTCCAGTGTAATGCCAACAGTAAAACATCCTGAGACCATTCATGTGTGGAGTTGCTTCTCAGCCAAGGGAGTAGGCTCAAACATTATTTTGCCTAAGAACACAGCCATGAATAAAGAATGTTACCAATACATCCTCGAGAGCAACTTCTCCCAACCATCCAGGAACAGTTTGGTGACGAACAATGTGTTTTCCAGCATGATGGAGTGCCTTGCCATAAGGCAAAAGTGATAACTAAGTGGCTCAGGGAACAAAACATTGATATTTTGGGTCCATGGCCAGGAAACTCCCCAGACCTTAATCCCATTGAGAACTTGTGGTCAATCCTCAAGAGGCAGTTGGACAAACAAAAACCCACAAATTCTGACAAACTCCAAGCATTGATTATGCAATTGTTAGAGGAAATTATAGTTTAGATGATTAATTATGTATACATTATTGATTAGAACCATTTATTCTAATACTATTATGTTATGATATGAAAAGTATGAGTTTTTGATTGAGCTGTTACTGAAAATGTAAGCAGAACGAATTAATTGTCTGTGCCTCCTGGGTAGTTTAAGGAGGAGGAATAAGATAGTTTTTCAAACAGATAAGAATGTTTTGGTTGGATTCCATTAGTGGAGAGAAGTATATCTTTTAGACAGGTTGGAATGTAGTTTATGAGGGGAGTAAAAAAATCTCTAGGACTGAATACTACGCCATTGTAAGGCTGGGAGAGGTTGTGAAACTGATGACGTCATTTTATGTTCTCTTTCTTTAAAATGTAATGTTCTTTGTATTTTGGGTTAGTACTCTCTTGTAATAAACGCTGTTACTTTTGGCTTTTAAGACTGGTCTCATTCTACTTCATGCATAATTAATGAACTTACAATTCATTAATGAATTAGAAATGAGTGCGAATTGGTTTTGGCAATTAAAGCATAAAGGAATTTAGAATTCCTCTATCAATTTGGTCCTTCGAGTGCCGGATCTAAATATCTCTACCTGTTATCTGAAGGTAATACGCTGAAAATCGTGCACGGACGAGTTTTCGACTCGTTTTACTAAAGACCTGACCTCTGAATTGAGGTTCAAATTGAAACAGGCCTGCGTATTATCACAGAGGACAGAGAGAGTGACTAGATTCAAACGAACAGTGCTTCCCAGCCGGCAGCCAGGTAAAGTAGCCTTTATTCTTGATTTTGGGGGAATTGAGTTTTTTAATTGATGTTGTGAGAATTCATCAATAGTGAGAACTTTGCTATCCCCACAAGGATGTATGATCATCATACAATGGGTTTTGTAGAACCGATATACACGGAAGCAGGTTCGAAAATAACCTGTGGTAATGTGCACTACCGTAAATAAACTAAAACTTAGTCATGAGTGGCACACCAGCCCGAGATTAAGAAGGGATATTAAATAGGTACTGGGAGATAGGACGGTGATCTTGTACAAATACTGGGCGTAGAGAGACGGCAAGAATGCGCAAGATAACTGGATGGGTCATTTAAATAGTGGCAGTATTGATCACCGTCCCGATTCAACTAATACTACGGAAAATATCCAAATGAGGAGGAGAGGGAAACTTAAATCTAAAGAAATTAGATAAAAGACATATTGTTTAGACATGACAGTTCCATGCGAGAGGGAAGTTTAACAATTAGTGGCGTGAGATAACGATTATTAGAGTTCTTTACTGACACAACCGGAAAATAAGATTTTAACTAGGGCCTTACAAACCCTGGGCTTATAGTTGTTAGGTTAGACCTAAAAATCTGATTAAAAAGTCAAAACTATTGGTAAGATTTCCATAAAAGAGCTAAACTTAATCATGAGAGATTAAGACAGAAAAGGAAGGATTGTTTAGCCGAATAAGGAGGAGAGGGTAACTTAAATCTAATGCGAGAGGGAAATCTAACAATTAGAGGCGTGAGATAACGATTATTAGAGTTCTTTACTGACACAACCGGAAAATAAGATTTTAACTAGGGCCTTACAAACCCTGGGCTTATAGTTGTTAGGTTAGACCTAAAAATCTGATTCAAAAGTCAAAACTATTGGTAAGATTTCCATAAAAGAGCTAAACTTAATCGTGAGAAACGCACCCGCCCGAGATTAAGACGGGATATTAAATAAGGTACCGGGAAATAGGACGGTAATCTTGTAAAAAAATTGATCATCGTTCCTATTGAACTAATACTACTGAAATATCCAAATAAAAATACACATAGCCAGACAGAAAAACTAAGCAATTGAGTAACGGTAAATTGTTAATTCGTAGAAAGCCACACATATATAATTTAAAAATTATATAGAAAGGCATAGATAAGTGATTAGATACCATAGCTACAAGAGAACGGCAAGGATTTAGAATGGGTGGGAAGGCTTCAAAGAAAGCCCCGGAACTAACGGGAGACGAGCGATACATGGAACAGAGAGACAGGAGAAACATCGATTTCGGTCTAAGATGGAGAAAAAAATACGATTTTGATGGCCGTCTAAATGTAGAAAAGCTGGAATCGCTTATAAAACAAATACATAAGGAATGTGGTAATAATGTGAAAAAGCAGGATAAACAAGGGTTATACACAGCCGGAGTTTGGCTTTCGGAAGCAAAAAAGAGAATGGGACGCGCCGAAAAAGACAAGGTTCGAGAGACACTACCCACCGTTCCCGCAGATAGAGAAGTTAACCAATTGGGTGGGCGTGAGGGTAACAAACTATATCTTCCTCGATTATACCAACAATGCAGAGATAATCCAGTCGACGAATTTGTGATTATAAGAATACGGCTGCTGGAGCAACCCAAGTCGAGAAAAATGAACAAGGTGAGTCAAAAGAAAAATACAAGATGTTTTAATTGTAACAAAATTGGACATTTCGCCCGGGAGTGTAACACCCCACGAAAAAATCGTCAACAGGTTGTAATTTAACTGTGGGGAATTCAGAGGTGACAATCGAGTAAAGAAAGGGAACTGAGGGATACTTTGGGCGTTTAAATTTGGGCTATTTTCTGTTGTCTAGATGTCGGAGTAACAAATACAGATAACTGTGAAAATGGGTATATTTGCGGAGAGTCTCAGTCAATTCCATTGTACTAGTAGGGGAGTGGTGAGCGCAACAGTCTCACCAACGGTAATCCACGGTTCGGTTCCCGGCCGAGGTTTTTAACTAAAATTGATTTTAGATCGTAATTGACCTATTTGCATGTTTTGCCTGAAAAATACGGTCGCCAGTGTTTGCAAAAGATATAACTGAACGGATATTATGTGTTCTAGATAAGAATTGATAAAAGAAGTCATTAAAAATAATGGCGAGACAATTTCGATGTAAAACGCTATTTCGCCCAAAATGATCTGGTGGAATAATGTATTGAGATGGGAGTCGTAATTAAATAGATGTATCATAGAAGAGAGAAAGTTACATAAAGTTAAATGGAGGGGATAACGGAGAGATACAATACAATTCCAGTCTGCCTGGACGTTATGGCTATTTATGAATCAATTGACATGAGGAGTTTAACACAAAAACATGGTACGTTTAATGTTAGGGTATAGTAAATTGAGAAGTTCGGTTGGGTTTACTCTGATGATTAGAATTTAAAACTGAACTCAATCTGAATAGGGAATATATATTTTACAAAGGCGGGCAGATTTGTGTCTATAGCCAAGCAACGGAATTGCTAGACACTCAAATGGGGCTATATAGTGTAACGCTTTGGACTATAAAATAGGTAAGAATAGTTTAATCGTAAAAAGTTGTGATTGTTTTTCCGAGTATTGATTTTTGGTTAAGGTAACGCCAGTGAATTTGAACAAAAAGTAACGTATTCTAAAAATGATCTGATTTCCGATCTCGTTGCGGGGAACAAATGAAAAGTCTTATCTTAAAGGGACAGTGCACGGTAATCACAGTGGTTTGAGTGCATGACAGTGGAAAAAATATTGTGGGACGACAATTCGAAGATGGAAAAATAAGTTACATGATACATCAAGAGATTTAAAACGAACGATGTGAGGGGATCATCAGAATTATTGGGTGTCGTTGTAGGAGTGAAATTTTGGGTTAAGGGGATTTCCCTGTTCCCAGAGACAAGGCATTTTTGAGGCGTGCACTCACTAAGGCTGGTCTGAGTTTGTAATTAGACAAGTGAATAACGTATTGGGAATAGAGTTGTAATTAAAATACTAAGTCAAAGACGAGACAGGTATTTAGAGCAAAATGGATTCTAAATGATAACAAAGAGACAATTATGATTTATGCCCATCGAAAAGCTTTTATAAAATTGGCGAATTTAGAGATGTTGATTGGGGTGGTAAATTATAATTCAGGATTTGAACAGATGTGATAAATTAGGTTTGGTTAATCGAACAAGAATTATTTACAATCCATTTGAAGTCGCTACGAATTGGCAGGTTGAGCGCTTGATGATGACGTCACTAGTGAGACACTTTTGTCACCAGGGACTGGGGATAACGGAGCAAACTGTATGGCTGTTAGTGTGTGTATCGAGGCTTCGAGTAACCTTTCAGAAGTTGAGATAAAAGTGTTTTGTTTATTTGTTTATTGGTTATAGTCAAATTTAGGGTTTGATTTAACTTAGTTGAACAGTGTGTTCTGGCGGGTTTTAGATAGAACTCTTTGTTCCGGAACGGATGAGAGTTACCCAAAATAAGTAAATTAAAGGAGCCATGAGAGAATGCGAATGCATATTTATTAAATACCGGGGATTAAATTACGGATTCCTTACACTGCGAAATGTACGACATTTGCGGCAGAGAGAAAAAGTAATGCATTGAATAATAATGTTATCGGGTTAATTGTATCTAAAGGTAGCATGGTCATTTAAACATATCCGTAGACGATGTTTAAAACTTATGATTATTGATTTGAGTCAAAGGGGAATTATCATTAGGTTTTAGAGGCACGCTCACACAGGTGACTATTTCTATTGTAAGGATAAAAGGGATCTTTATGTCTAATATGGTATGACCTTTTGACCTTATCATGACTGGCTTCTGAGGTCTGATCAGCCTCAGGGGAGAGTCATTTGTATAATGAATGGGGTCATATTGAGTTACTAGTTTTAAGGTAAATTCATTAGAAATTAAGCAGTTTTGGTTGAGAGTTTAGAATAACTGTTTGAACCGCAAATGAGAAAGTGGTTCAGGATTCCGTCTTATAACAATTAGCTGTGAAGTTTTTGAATGGGCTATTAGGGAGTTGGTATTGTAACAGAGAGAAAGTCATATTCATCATTGAGAATAAATAGGGGAAGATAACATATTTTGAGCCAACAGGGCAGGGAAGAAATTGAGGTATTTTTGTTTGATTTTAACACCCGTGTACAGGAGTGACAAAAGACGGGGGACATTACCTGTGTAATGGGGGAGGGTGTCCGTATGGGGATTACATGATAACCAACTTGGGACAGTTCTGGGACTGGAGAAGAGGATATCCTTATAGCATAGGGAATCCCACAAAGGTGGATAGGTTTTCCATGATATGGGGGAAACCTGGGAGCACTGTTGAACTTTGTAAAGGTGATGAAATCCTACTAACCATCAAAACTATTAAGCTCTCTGATGCAGGCACTTACACCCCCGGACTACAAAGGACCGGGACAGACACGGTGGGTGTGTTTTCTATTGAGGTACTGCCAAAACCAGAGGTCCCAGACGAACCAGGGCCAGACACACTCCTCTACCACCCCTGGACCGAACCTGCCACCACTGTGTTAAAAATCTCATTCAGGTAATTAATGTTAGACTATTCAGCTATTGATCAATTAGGCACGGAGACTGGTTTTGATGGTAGGGACAATTTGTGGCTGTCTTATACAGAATTGACTTGCTTAGGATATACTTCTTGCTAGTCAGGGGGGCGCCTGCAAGATGTTCGGTGAACAATGTTGCACATATATTCCTAATAACACCAGTCCAGATGGTAGTATATCTAAGGGACTTAATGGGCTTGATGCACTATCTGCTGAGATGAGGACCATGGCGGGGTGGAGGAGTCTGACTGTTCAAATGAGTTGGGAGCCTGGTTAGGTAAGTACACTGGTATGGTGGTTACTGGATTTCTGACCCTAATTCTTGTATTATTTGTTATTGATGTGATGTGCTGCTTGCATCATACCGTGTTTTAAGAAGTCTGTTACAGATGTGGTGAAGGCTTCAGGCATGATGCCTTTGCTTGAGGCTCCAGTTGGAGAGGCTGAGGTGAAGCATGCTTTCAGGGGAGGATAAGACTGACTGAGGATGACCCATGTATGTTTGTTCTCCCTGTCGTGAAGGGTGGCATGGTGCCCACCTGGTGCTGGATAAGAATAGCTGAGAGGACCAGATGGGTTATAAGAATGCTTTGTTCTGCTTTACTCTGTTTTCCAGGACCAAAGTTTTATTCCACACTTTGCAACACATTAAATCCATGTTATTGTCAGATAGAATACTGAGGGTCTCCAAGGAGAGGGCTTGTTAGTGTAGGAAGGATTTTTAATATGGTTAGCATTTATTAGATTATAACTTTTTAAATAGTATTATATTTAACAGGAATATAGGACATCTATGATGATTTAGGATTATTGTTAGGATTAAGATAGATTGATTAAGGACTTTAGAGAAAAGCCGCTCATAGACATATTCTTTCTAAAAGAAAATCCATGAGTTTAGAAAGACAAACAGTGAGGCATGTAGTTCAAATTTGGGAATGTGAAAAACAGCCACGGGCAGGCAGAAGAGCCCTCCCCCGCACTGCAGAGACCTTGAAGGTTGGAGAGCAGAGAAGTTTTAGAAGGGGGGCCAGGACGAGCAAAGATAACACAGTGTGTAGATAAGTTAAAATCTTATCTAAGTCATTGTATAAGAATAAGGCAAGGTTGTTACCTGGGCAGAGCCAGGTAACAAAAGGGGGATGGGTAAATAGTGTTCTAGAATAGGATGTGACCTACGGGATAATTAACTAATACATTTTTTTTAGCTAATTGGTTTGATGAATAAGAAACTGTTTTATTAACCAAAATTGTATGTCCAAGAGTTTATGCACTACAGGTGAACTACAGGTGAAGACACTCAATCCAGTCCCGTGGGCCACCCGGATTCATATCGCACTGCGGGGGGGTAAGATACATATTTTTCCGTCGAACAAATAAACAGTGTTCGAGAGGAGAACTGGAATTAACAGAATTCTGGGGGCCATCTCTCGAATGAAGTAACCCTCCCTGTCCTGTCACCCCTGTTTTTGTTCATAGAAGTGAAGATGTGTCTGGCTCTTGCTAAGTGATGTGTTCTCTGGGAAAGGGTGGGGTTTCACATGGAAGCTGTTCGTCTGAGCTGTCTTATCGTGGGTGACATATTCCTGATACAGCACGTCCTACTAGATATGAGGAGAGTGGTAATTTGACCCATGGTTTAGACGGTGAGGATTTTGTTCCAAAATAGAAGAGATATCAGTGCAGGTTCCCATATTGATCGTGGACACAGGTCATAGCTCACACTGAAAGGGATGGCTACGTAAACCCATACACTCAATTTGGGACCAGGTGGAGTATAGTAAGGGTTGGCGTTTTGGACTGTGTTCCCGAGCAAAGGAAGTATTGTATAAAGGTGCGAATTAACATTAAGGCGGTCAATACTCAGGACCTCGGGTTATGGTATGTGGGCTTCGACCAGTTTTCAACTGATACTATGGTACCGTTCCAGGTGGCGGAAGTTAGAGTCGATAAGGAGAATATGATTGGCCGAAGTTCAACCAATCCCTCTAAAACAACGGCTATTCCTAGTGTAATCATCCAGGGTAAAGGACCAGTACGTATAGTTCAGACCAAAGACCTTAAAGAAGTTATAGAGGTGGAGACTGGGTTTGGGGAGTCCAAATTATGGTTGGAATGGATTCAATATATGGCCAGATCTGTGGCTAAAGAAGAATGTTATGCCTGTGCGAACGCTAAACCCCAGTTAACAACTATCCTTTTCCCACTGAACGGAATTAATTCCCTTAAGGGAATGGCATGTATGGTAAAGCTGTTCATGAAAGCAGGAATGTCAGATAATGACAGTTGTATTGATTTGCACTATTTATATCCCCAGGAACCAAGTTAGTACAGAGAATATGACCACTGACGAGACCATGTCTGAATTGACAGGCTGGTTGAACTCTGGGGATTTCAATAAAATAAAATGGGCCAGTGTCACCATCTGGTGGTTGTGCGGGGGAATGAGTTTGTGGTCAGTATTGCCGACTGATTGGACTGGTTACGAATGCGTTTTACACTCATACAACACCAAGACATGAAGTTAGCCAAACGAGAGAGAAGAGATGCTCCATCTGGGTCTTTTGACGACAGAGTATATATTGATAACATTGGGGTTCCACGAGGTGTGCCGGATGAGTTCAAGGCAAGAAATCAGATCCTATCAGGATTAGAGTTAAGCATTTCCGGGGGTCTACTCTCAATAAGAGCGTGGACTGGATTAATTATAGTTATGGTAATCAACAGCGCTTTAGCAGGAATACCAAAGGTGTTATTAAAGGTTTTGTAGAACAGACTGAAGCAACCAGCTGGAAGACCTGACAGAATAGAATTGCATTAGATAAAAGGGGAAAGTGGGCGTGATAATCAGGACCATGTCTTACATCCCGGGGTAGCACAGCTCCGGACGAATCAGTGCCCGAAGCCTCAGCTGTTTTGACCACCCTGGCTCACGGGTTGGCAGAAACTCTGGGGTGGATACTTCTCTGAACTAAATTGGCTTGACAGTATTTATGGAAAAATGTGGTGTTATGGGCCACCTTAACCGGTGTGACTGTGTTAGTCTTGTACGTACGTGGTTGATTGCGTGTATGTATGAAAGTTATTGTTTCCAGGACTCTGGAGAGATCAATGACACTACAGATGGTGCGTTATGGGCCGATTCCAGGTTCTGACCCATGGAGGACTGAAGGCATGTCTACAGAGGAAGTGGACGAATCTGGATCTGTCATTTGTGGGGAATTTATGTTTGATGAGAATAGTGTTGAGATGAAGGGGAATTAGATTGTAATTTGTTTCAATGATTAAACTGTTTAAGATTGTAAAAAGAAAAAAAAATCCTGAAAGAGGAGTTATGATTCTGATGTAGGTTTAAAAACAGTTGGAGTTAAGGTTAGAATTGATTAATGAAATGTGAAGAGTTGGATAAACATTTATAATTGATTCGTTGATTATGTGTCTACTCATATGATAATCTGATAAACCTCTATAAAAAGGTTAGTTAAGTTCGTTTATACTTTCATTTTTTATGATTAAATAAAACTAGATGTAGAATTGAATGTATAATATTTGATCAAAGGGAGGATTGTTAGAGGAAATTATAGTTTAGATGATTAATTATGTATACATTATTGATTAGAACCATTTATTCTAATACTATTATGTTATGATATGAAAAGTATGAGTTTTTGGTTGAGCTGTTACTGAAAATGTAAGCAGAACAAATTAATTGTCTGTGCCTCCTGGGTAGTTTAAGGAGGAGGGCTAAGATAGTTTTTCAAACAGATAAGAATGTTTTGGTTGGATTCCATTAGTGGAGAGAAGTATATCTTTTAGACAGGTTGGAATGTAGTTTATGAGGGGAGTAAAAAAATCTCTAGGACTGAATACTACGCCATTGTAAGGCTGGGAGAGGGTGTGAAACTGATGACGTCATTTTATGTTCTCTTTCTTTAAAATGTAATGTTCTTTGTATTTTGGGTTAGTACTCTCTTGTAATAAACGCTGTTACTTTTGGCTTTTAAGACTGGTCTCGTTCTACTTCATGCATAATTAATGAACTTACAATTCATTAATGAATTAGAAATGAGTGCGAATTGGTTTTGGCAATTAAAGCATAAAGGAATTTAGAATTCCTCTATCAGCAATAAAGGCCTGCCATCAGTCAGGATTTGGCCCGGATGTTAATTGACAGGATACCACGGCGGATTGCAGAGGTCTTGAAAAAGAAGGGTCAACACTGCAAAAATTGTCTCTTTGCATCAACTTCATGTAATTGTTAATAAAAGCCTTTGACACTTATGAAATGCTTGTAATTATATTTCAGTATTCCATAATAATATCTGACAAAAATATATAAAGACACTGAAGCAGCAAACTTTGTGAAAATTAATATTTGTGTCATTCTCAAAACTTTCGGCCACGGCTGTACCTGTGGATGTATTTCAAGGCCTACCTTCAAACTCAGTGCCTCTTTGCTTGACATCATGGGAAAATCAAAAAATCAAAAACCCCCCAAAAATTGTAGACCTCACCAAGTCTGGTTTATCCTTGGGAGCAATTTCCAAACACCTGAAGGTACCACATTCATCTGTACAAACAATAGTTTGCAAGTATAAACACCATGGGGCCACACAGCCGTCATACCACTCAGCAAGGAGACGCGTTCTTTCTCCTAGAGATGAACGTACTATAGGTGTGCAAAGTGCAAATCAATCCCAGAACAACAGCAAAGGACCTTGTGAAGAAATGCTGGAGGGAACAGGTACAAAAGTATCTATATCCACAGTAAAACGATTCCTATATTGACATAACCTGAAAGGCTGCTCAGGAAGAAGCCACTGCTCCAAAACCGCCATAAAAATGCCAGACTACGGTTTGCAACTGCACATGGGGACAAAGATCGGGCTTTTTGGAGAAGGCTCCTCTGGTCTGATGAAACAAAAATATAGATATAGAGGGGTCATAATGGCCATCGTTATGCTTGGAGGAAAAAGGGGGAAGCTTGCAAGCTGAAGAACACCATCACAACCATGATGGCATAATGATGGAAATATATGGATAGCAACATCGCAAGACATCAGACATCAGGAAGTTGGTCACAAAGGGGTCTTCCAAATGAACAATGAACCCAGGCATACTTCCAAAGTTGTGGCAAAATGGCTTAAGGACAACAAAGTCAAGGTACTGGAATAGCCATCACAAAGCCCTGACCTCAATCCTATAGACAATTTGAGGGCAGAACTGAAAGAGAATGGAGGCCTGCAAACCTGACTCAGTTACACCCTATCTGTCAGGTGGAATGGGCCAAAATTCACCCAACTTATTGTGGGAGTCTTGTGGAAGTTTACCAAAAACATTTGACCCAAGTTAAACAATTTATAGGCAATGCTACTTATTGAGTGTGTGTAAACTTTTGACCCACTGGGAATGTGGTGAAAGAAATCAAATCTGAAATAAATCATTCTCTCTACTTTTATTCTGACATTTCACATTCTTAAAATAAAGTGGTGATCCTAACTTTTCTAAGACAGGTAATTTTTACTCAGACTAAATGTCAGGAATTGTGAAAAACTGAGATGAAATGTATTTGTCAAGGTTTATGTAAACTTCCGACTTCAACTGTACACGTTTCAAGCAGACCATCATAGTCCCTCTGCCCAAGGAAGAGAAGGTAGCCTGCCTAAATGATTACCGCCCGTAGCACTCACATTGGTAGCCATCAAGTGCTTTGAAGTCTTGTCATGGCTCACATCAACAGCATCCTCCCAGATATCCAAATCCACTCCAATTCGCATACCGCCATGACAGACCACAGATGAGTCAATCTCAATCGCACTCCACATTGCCCTTTCCCACCTGGACAAAAGGAACACCTACGTCAGAATGCTGTTCATTGACTACAGCTCAGTGTTCAACACCATAGTGCCCACGAAGCTCATCGCTAAGCTAAGGACCCTGGGACTAAACATCTCCCTCTACAACTGGATCCTGGATTTCCTGAAGGGCCAGTCCCAGGTGGTAAGTGTAGGCAACAACACGTCTGCCACAGTGATCCTCAACACTGGTTCAACTCAGAGGTGTGTACTTAGACCCCTCCTGTACTCCCTGTTCACCTATGACTGCGTGACCAAACACGACTCCAACACCATCATTGAGTTTGCTGAAGACACAACAGTGGTAGGCCTGATCAGCGGCAATGATGAGACAGCCTATAAGGTGGAGGTCAGAGAACTGGCAGTGTGGGTCCAGGACAACATCTGCCTCAATGTGAGCAAGAAAAAGGAGCTGATCGTGGACTACAGGAAAAGGAGGACTGAACAGGCCCCCATTAACATCGACGGGGTGTCCACATCACCAACGAACTATCATGGTCCAAACACACCAAGACAGTTGTGAAGAGGGCACAACCAAGTCTTTCCCCTCAGTATCCTGAAAAGATTTGGCATGGGTCTCCAGATCCTCAAAGTTCTACAGCTGGAACATTGAGCGCATCATGACCAGTTGCATCACCGCCTGGTATGGCAACTGCCCTGGATCGGGCCGTAAGGCACTACAGAGGTTAGTGCGTATGGCCTAGTACATCACTTGGGCCAAGCTTCTTGCCATCCAGGACCCCTACATGTATATAATAGCGGTCTCAGAGGAATGCCCATAAAATCGTAGGAGACTCCAGTCATCCAAGTCATAGACTGTTTTCTCTGCTACCACACGGCAAGCGGTACCGGAGTGCCAAGTCTAGGACCAAAAGGCTAAAAGGCTCTTTAACAGCTTCTACCCCCAAGCCATAAGGCTGCTGAACAATTAATCAGATGGCCACAGGACTATTTACATTTACACCCCCCCTCCATTTGTTTTGTACACTGCTGATTCACGCTGTTTATTATCTATGCATAGTTACTTCACTCCTACCTACATGTACAAATTACCTCAACAAACCTGTACCCCGGCACACTTATTCGGTACCGGTACCCCCTGTATATAACCTTGTTATTGTTATTTTATTGTGTTACTTTTTACAGTTTTTTACTTTAGTTTATTGGTAAATATTTTCTTAACTCTTGAACTCTTGAACTGCACTGGTTAAGGGCTTGTAAGTCAGCATTTCACGGTAAAGTCTATACTTGTTGTATTTGGCGCATGTGACAAAGTTTGATTTGATTTGAAATGCTTCGTGTACAACAGGTGTAGACTAACAATTAAATGCTTTCTTACGTGTCCTTTTACAACAATGCAGAGTTAAAGATAAAATGTTTAAAAAAATTGAAATGGTGACAGTGAATAACTAATAAAAATAATAACATTACAGATTACCAGGTAATAACCTGACTATATATAGAGATTACCAGTACTAAATTGATGTGCAGAGGTACCAGATAATAACATGACTACATACAGAGATGACCAGTACAGAGTTGATGTGCAGTGGTATATTCTAATATCCATTCATCCAGTTCAAAGTAAAATCAATCGTTTTAGGCTACTACATGATACACACATTTTCCCTATACCCATCATGAGGTTGCTACAACCTAGCCTATGAATTCAAGTTTACAACGTAGGTGCACAGGTCAAGATTTTTGTTGTTGTTGAAGTGACGGACAGTGACACATGAACAGACAGTGACACAATGACAGACATTCAATACTGCCTTGCACACTCTTGCCTGCACCTAGCTAATCTAAATCAAATCAATTTGTATTTTTCACATACACATGGTTAGCAGATGTTAACAGTCTGATGGCCTTGAGATAGAAGCTGTTTAACAGTCTGATGGCCTTGAAATAGAAGCTGTTTAACAGTCTCTCGGTCCCTGCTTGGATGCACCTGTACTGACCTCGCCTTCTGGATGATAGCGGGGTGAACAGGCAGTGGCTTGGGTGGTTGTTGTCCTTGATGATCTTTATGGCCTTCCTGTGACATCGGATGGTGTAGTTGCTATACCAGGCGGTGATACAGCCCGACAGGATGCTCTCAATTGTGCATCTGTAAAAGTTTGTGAGTGCTTTTGGTGATTACGGCGTAGTCATTAGTCCAATAGTTACAAACAAGTTTCTATTGGACGAATTCAGGTATGTTTATCCCCGTTTTGTTCCATTTGCTACCTTATAAGAAAAGTTTTTCAACAGAATCGGCGGAATGAATACACCCCTGATCAGACACACACACAGTTCACTTTCATAGCAGCCACATTGTATTCCTTATTGCATCTATGCGCTCTCCTCCTCTCACCTTTTTCCTTTGCTTGTGGACTTCAATGCACAACACATCACTTGTTCGTGACCAGGAGAAAAAAAAGTTCCAAGTCTAACCATTTCATAACTGCTACACACACAGCCTAAATCATTGTCACCATGTTAGCTAATGTAACATCATAGTCAACATAGCTAATAGAACTAATGCATTAGTAAACCCGCTACAATCATGCAATAACGTCAGTTTACCAGTTACACCAGCGGGCGAGAGTCACAATACATTTGTAAAACCAAAAGCTTACCTTGACTTGGAAGAGTTCCAGTGTTGTTTTGGAAAGTCATAGCCAGCTAGCTAACATAGCATCCCTATCTTTGAGCCAAGTATTCGAGTAGGCTACATTTGCTAGCTGCATTTGCTAGCTACAGGAAGTAACTGAAAATAAAAAAAATCACAATATGCCTCTCTATCTCTCTGTTGCATCTCCTTCATTTTAGAAGAAATACATTTGTCTTTCTCTCTTTGAGTCAACTACTCACCACATTTTATGCACTGCAGGGCTAGCTAGCTGTAGCTTATGCTTTCAGAACTTGATTAATTCTCTGATCCTATTATTGGGTGGACAATGTCAGTTCATGCTGCAAGAGCTCTGATAGGTTGGAGGAAGTTGTCATAATTACTTTGTAAGTCTTTGGAAGGGGGTGATCTAGCGTCCTAGATTTAGTATTGAAGTCGATGTACCCCGAGGAGGATAGAAGCTAGCTGTCCTTTGGCTATACCATGGTGCTACCCTACAGAGTGCTGCTGAGGTTACTGTAGACCTTCATTGCAAAACATTGTACTATTAATCAATTATTTGGTGACGGTAATATATTTAGCATAGTTTAATCCAAAAATAATAACCTTTTTAGAATAATAGGGCCGTGGGGCCAGAAGGATTACCAGGATGTGTACTCCAAGTATGCGCTGACCAACTGGCAAGTGTCTTCACTGACATTTTCAACCTCTCCCTGTCTGAGTCCTTAATGCCAACATGTTTCAAGCAGACCACCATAGTCCCTGTGCCCAAGAACACTAAGGTAAACTGCCTAAATTACTACCGACCCATAGCACTCATGCCTGTAGCCATGAAGTGCTTTGAAAGGCTGGTCATGGTTCACATCAACACCATTGTCCCATAATACCTAGACCCACTCCAATCTGCATGCCGCCCTAACATATCCACAGATGATGAATATCTTTTGCACTCCACACTGCCCTTTCCCACCTGGACAAAAAAAGTTAAAAAGTTGAGGCACACCCTGCGTGCAGCTGCAGCATTCTGTGACACGTAATTGAATTCTCATCCATTTCTTCTGTTACTACAAGTTATTGCTAGTTTGACCAAAGGACATCTTTGAGAAGCATTTAAAACCTTTTTTGTAATGACATAGTATACAGGTTTGATTTTAAGAAATTTGGCTTAATTGATTTTATTAATATTACGGTATTTGTAAATTCAGACCGTTTCGCTCTCGGAGCGCACACTGGACGTTCGGGCCGAGGAGTAGGGTTGATTTGAGCGTTCTGGCCTTACAACGGCAGTCAAGCACCAAAGCTAACATTGGCTAGTTACTTCCAGACACAAATGAGACCACTCTGACCATTTTACTCGCCCTAGCAGAGCTAGTAAGGTCGTTTGTGTTAACCAGAGCGTTGGGGACTGTAAATGTGCTGCTGGAAACAATTTAATTATGTTTTTTTCCCCGACGTTTACTGACACTGGCCATATTCAACCGGTGTTGAGCGCTCGTAAAGTAATTATTCTGACAAGAGTGCTCTGAAATCTGTGTAGATAATAGGCTGGACACACTTTTCTGTTAAAAAGTTATTCATTGCATCCGCCGTGGAGCCCACTTTCATAATAAGATCATATTTCCCAGCTACTTGCCGTTGTTTTGAAGTAATTGC
This sequence comes from Oncorhynchus nerka, assembly GCF_034236695.1. Taxonomy (NCBI): domain Eukaryota; kingdom Metazoa; phylum Chordata; class Actinopteri; order Salmoniformes; family Salmonidae; genus Oncorhynchus; species Oncorhynchus nerka. The sequence goes on from NC_088423.1 coordinate 2,775,911, forward strand.
GAAAAAACAGGCCTTAGTGCATTTTTCACCCTGCCAGCTCCTATTAGTTCTATTGAGCACCGTGGCACCAACTCGCCTTCCGAACGTTCTATTCCCAGCTTATTGTTCAATGTCACAATGCCTGCTTCGCTATTGTTGGCAATGAGATCTGCTGATGTTGTTTTATAATGAAAATATAAACAACAAGAATATCGGAACTCTGCATTCTTCCCATTGTTTCTTATGGGGGAAATATAGGCATGTCTGTCTATTTCGACAAATTTCTCGCAATGTGTACATTTAGATTTTTTTCATGTTGGGTCTAACCGGTGTGAAATGCCTAGCTAGTTAGCGGGTGCGCGCAAATAGCGTTTCAATTGGTGACGTCACTCGCTCTGAGATCTTGAAGAAGTTGTTCCCCTTGCTCTGCAAGGGCCGCGACTTTTGTGGAGCGATGAGTAATGATGCTTCGAGGGTGGCTGTTGTCTATGTGTGCAGAGGGTCCCTGGTTCGAGCCCTGGTAAGGGCGAGGAGAGGGATGGAAGCAAAACTGTTACACGAGCACAATTTTAATCAGGAGAATCTCCTCTTTGTAATTATGTAAGTCTGGGCAGCGAGATTGCTTGTCATCGATCGCTAGACCAGAAATATACGTTTCTACTTTTCATTACGCAGACATAGAGGTGCGGATGTTTACTTTCTACACAAGTTGTTTTTTTCCAGTTTCGTCCGACGAACAGATTGTGGTGGTCAAATAAAAAGGGATACGTTTTTTAATGGAATTCTAAGCGTCATTCCAGTCAAAACAGGCTCTGCGAACGTTCGATTCCATTAATTTGCTATGGGCTTGCGCTATTGTTCCAGTTTAGCCAACTTTCTTAAGCCGTTTTTCAGCCTTGGGTGAATTTTGACTCATTCTATTGTCCAGCCTATAGATAGCCAGAGCGAAGCACCCGAATGTCCATTGAGAATGGACAACGACTATACCATTTAGCTAAGCTAAGAATGACGAGAATAATCAAGTCACTAAAAGTTGGGTATTTAGATAGCCTATAGTTAATATACTGTCAGGTGTGATATTTAAATACTAACGTTAGGTAGCTTGCTAACATACATACTGCTGTAATGATATGCTATGTGGTTCGTAAGGACAGTATAGCTAACAAATTGTCAGCCAACATAACGTGTAAGGTAACTTATTTGAAAAGTCATTACTTTATTAGATTGAGTAGCAAGCTACCCCTTGGTCGTTAGGGCAAATCTGGTCTGTGATAGGAGGGGGGGGTTTCACACCTAGCTCGGCTATTAGACTATTCTTTAGAAAACGTTGAATAGTCTATTGTTCAGCTATTAGCCCTCCTCCCCAACTTGCAACAAATTTTTTATTTTCAATCAAAAACAATAGTTCTAAAAGCAACTTTTTTCCGACACAAAGGAAGTGAAAGCGGACACCTACAAAGAAGGCATCTCAGGGAGGCAGCACTGGTCTGTATTGACATATCCTAAAAATGACATCTGCTGCTTCAGACTGAACGGTCATATCTCAGTTATTGTTTTCATGTCTATAAAAAATAAGCTGTTTTCTGTAGATATTGCCAGATGTTCACTGTCTAAGGAACAGGCCGTGGAAGCTTTATTGCTGGCAAAAGTGTCCTTAACCAGAGGTAATTAAACTGTTCTGTGTTCTTTTCTCCATCTCTGCCTGTCTTGTTGCACATGGAACCTGTCTCACATGCATTAATAAAAAAAACTTCAAATGTCAGTTGCTAATTTCCAGATTTACACCACATAAACACAGCCATTTTCACTGGACTATTTGTTGCTATCTGTTGCTGCCAAGTCATGATTTCCCTAGGGGTTAGCCTTGTAATAACCATGTGGTGAAACACATAGTCATCTATATTTAAATGTTTCAGGTACACTCCGATAGGTACAGTATATGCGTCACATACAGTATCTTCTATTGACATTATCGTCTATTGTTTGTCCTCGTGTCTGTTTTTCAGCATAAAGTACTCTGTAGTCACTTAGTGTGGACACCAGGTGAGACCACACACACACAATAACAGTCTATCTTCTTCACTTCATCCCTCTCTCCCTTCTCCCTAAATCCTCTAAGTTATATCAGCTGTTTTGGTGAACCCATCCCACATCTGAACTGACTGACACAGAGGGCACAGCATGATCAGAGGTGAGATGTCACTTGGTCCGGTCAACAAGTATTATTAAAGATATGCTTTACATTGAAATACAGACAGAGATGTAGTAGTCCCAGTGTTAATGATCCAAGGTCAGTTTTACATTTCACCTCCTGATTTAAGACGACTGACTGTGTTAGAATGAAAAGGGAGGCATAATCATGCTCTCTCTCTCTCCATCTGTCTCTCATCTGCAGGTATGTTTTGATGTGAGAGAGGAAGCCAGTCCCGTCAGCCACCTCACCCGCTCATAAGATAACCTTCGGGCCAACTGGGGGCCCAAGGCTGGTTAGGAGGCACCGCAATTGTGATGAACTGAGAGAATATTAGGGTAGCACTGTAATTCATGAATCATATGCTGTCTGCCGCTGTTCTTACCTCTTACCCTTTCTGTCTTCTACACCTCTCTCACCACCTGGTCTTTCCTCCTCGTTTTATAATAAACCATATGTGAAGTACAGACTGAACTTATATGTTTTATTTAATATTACAATTATTATAATTATAATGCATTTATGTATTTATAACACATTGATAATGAACTTCTTTCAATAAAGCGTTTCACATTCTCCACTGGTTGAATTTAAGTATCTCATTGAAATACTATCCTGTGTCCTCAGATTAATACAGATGAAGGGAGTTAGAAATGCATATTTTTTTCTGGATGTATGAGTTACAATAGTTACAATGTGTAATCATTGATGTCCCAGGAGCAGGAGTGGTAAACATTGTTGAACTGTATAATTGTAATACATACATGCAGACACAGCATCAATCAAATAATGGCATTTGATATGACTGAAAAAGAATGTCTCAGAGATTCATACCTGAACCACACCTTTATTTGCCAAGGAAGAGTATATGATCAGTGAATATATTCAATGTACAGGCTACGATGTGGGGCTCTCATGCGTGGTAATAACTACAGTACATGTGTATATAGGACTTGCATCCTTGGCACAATAAACGTATTATATTATACTTTATCCATAGGCTTCATTAATGCCATTCAGACTTGAAGTTGATACAACAACTATGATAGCTGAGGTTCATAGATTGGTATAAATATTAGTTCAGAATCTAACATTTTAGGGTCCATACACAGATCGGCTACATACTTTAGCTAGCTATAGATTCATAGGCATACAGTTATTTTTATCCTCCACTACACAATAAGAAAGTAAATAGTTAGCTAGCTATGTTACTTCAGCTGCATTGCAAGGCAAGCTTACACAATTGTACATTCAATTTGCAGTAAATGTTTTAGCTAGCTAGTTTCTTTACATCCAATGTTTCACAAGACGACAGCCTGGTTTGCTGGTTTCTCGGGAGTCCCTAAAACATTAAACACAACTTACAAATGCATTCTCCTAACACTAGCTAATTGGCTAATGTTAGCTAGTCAGATAACGATTTTTGTAAATTAACTTAATGACAAAAAATGATGCACAAACGTTTGCAGAGGATAAAATCATAAAAGTTACCAGCCACATAAATTGCAACCAAAATAAATGCTTCACAGAGTTCAAGTAACAGACACATCTCAACATCAACTCTTCAGGCCTTCATGGTCGATTTTGCTGCAAAGAAACCACTACTAAAGCACTACGAAGAGAATTGCTTGGGCCCAGAAACACAAGCAATGGACATTACATTGGTGGAAATCTGTCCTTTGGTCTGATAAATCCAAATGTGATATTTGTGGTTCCAACCGCCATGTCTTTGGGAGACACAGAGTAGGTGAAAGGACAATCTCCACATGTGTTGTTCCCACCGTGAAGCATGGAGGAGGAGGTGTGATGGTTTGTGAGTGCTTTGCTGGTGACACTGTCAGTGGTTTATTTAGAAATCAAGGCACCATTTATTCATTTTTTTTACCTTTATTTAACTAGGCAAGTCAGTTAACCTGTTGCTACGAGCAATCCTGTATCCGGGAGCGTAATTATAGCCTCAAGCTCATTACCATAACGCAACTATTCATGAAAATCGCAAATGAAATTAAATAAATATATTGGCTCACAAGCTTAGCCTTTTGTTAACAACACTGTCATCTCAGATTTTCAAAAAATGCTTTTCAACCATAGCTACACAAGCATTTGTGTAAGAGTATTCAAATCAAATCAAATCAAATGTGATTTGTCACATACACATGGTTAGCAGATGTTAATGCGAGTTTAGCGAAATGCTTGTGCTTCTAGTTCCGACAATGCAGTAATAACCAACAAGTAATCTAACTAACAATTCCAAAACTACTGTCTTATACACAGTGTAAGGGGATAAAGAATATGTACATAAGGATATATGAATGAGTGATGGTACAGAGCAGCATAGGCAAGATACAGTAGATGGTATCGAATACAGTATATACATATAAGATGAGTATGTAAACAAAGTGGCATAGTTAAAGTGGCTAGTGATACATGTATTACATAAGGATGCAGTCGATGATGTAGAGTACAGGATATACGTATGCATATGAGATGAATAATGTAGGGTAAGTAACATTATATAAGGTAGCATTGTTTAAAGTGGCTAGTGATATATTTACATAATTTCCCATCAATTCCCATTATTAAAGTGGCTGGGGTTGAGTCAGTGTCAGTGTCAGTGTGTTGGCAGCGGCCACTCAATGTTAGTGGTGGCTGTTTAACAGTCTGATGGCCTTGAGATAGAAGCTGTTTTTCGGGCCCAGCTTTGATGCATCTGTACTGACCTCGCCTTCTAGATGATAGCGGGGTGAACAGGCAGTGGCTCGGGTGGTTGATGTCCTTGATGATCTTTATGGCCTTCCTGTAACATCGGGTGATGTAGGTGTCCTGGAGGGCAGGTAGTTTGCCCCCGGTGATGCTTTGTGCAGACCTCACTACCCTCTGGAGAGCCTTACGGTTGAGGGCGGAGCAGTTGCCGTACCAGGCGGTGATACAGCCCGCCAGGATGCTCTCGATTGTGCATCTGTAGAAGTTTGTGAGTGCTTTTGGTGACAAGCCGAATTTCTTCAGCCTCCTGAGGTTGAAGAGGCGCTGCTGCGCCTTCTTCACGATGCTGTCTGTGTGAGTGGACCAGTTCAGTTTGTCTGTGATGTGTATGCCGAGGAACTTAAAACTTGCTACCCTCTCCACTACTGTTCCATCGATGTGGATAGGGGGGGTGTTCCCTCTGCTGTTTCCTGAAGTCCACAATCATCTCCTTAGTTTTGTTGACATTGAGTGTGAGGTTATTTTCCTGACACCACACTCCGAGGGCCCTCACCTCCTCCCTGTAGGCCGTCTCGTCGTTGTTGGTAATCAAGCCTACCACTGTTGTGTCGTCCGCAAACTTGATGATTGAGTTGGAGGCGTGCGTGGCCACGCAGTCGTGGGTGAACAGGGAGTACAGGAGAGGGCTCAGAACGCACCCTTGTGGGGCCCCAGTGTTGAAGATCAGCGGGGAGGAGATGTTGTTGCCTACCCTCACCACCTGGGGGCGGCCCGTCAGGAAGTCCAGTACCCAGTTGCACAGGGCGGGGTCGAGACCCAGGGTCTCGAGCTTGATGACGAGCTTGGAGGGAACTATGGTGTTGAACGCCGAGCTGTAGTCGATGAACAGCATTCTCACATAGGTATTCCTCTTGTCCAGATGGGTTAGGGCAGTGTTCAGTGTGGTTGAGATTGCATCGTCTGTGGACCTATTTGGGCGGTAAGCAAATTGGAGTGGGTCTAGGGTGTCAGGTAGGGTGGAGGTGATATGGTCCTTGACTAGTCTCTCAAAGCACTTCATGATGACGGAAATGAGTGCTACGGGGCGGTAGTCGTTTAGCTCAGTTACCTTAGCTTTCTTGGGAACAGGAACAATGGTGGCCCTCTTGAAGCATGTGGGAACAGCAGACTGGTATAGGGATTGATTGAATATGTCCGTAAACACACCGGCCAGCTGGTCTGCGCATGCTCTGAGGGCGCGGCTGGGGATGCAGCCTTGCGAGGGTTAACACGTTTAAATGTCTTACTCACCTCGGCTGCAGTGAAGGAGAGACCGCATGTTTTCGTTGCAGGCTGTGTCAGTGGCACTGTATTGTCCTCAAAGCGGGCAAAAAAGTTATTTAGTCTGCCTGGGAGCAAGACATCTTGGTCCGTGACTGGGCTGGATTTCGTCTTGTAGTCCGTGATTGACTGTAGGCCCTGCCACATGCCTCTTGTGTCTGAGCCGTTGCATATTGTGTATTGATAGCTAGCATAGCATTAAGCCTAGCATTCAGCAGGCAACATTTTCACAAAAACAAGAAAAGCATTCAAATAAAATCATTTACCTGTGTAGAACTTCGGATGTTTTCAATGAGGAGACTCTCAGTTAGATAATAGCAAATGTTCAGTTTTTCCCAAAATTGTATTTGTGTAGGAGAAATCGCTCCGTTTTGTTCATCACGTTTGGCAAAAAAAAAAAACGAAAATTCAGTCATTACAACTGCGAACTTTTTTCCAAATTAACTCCATAATATCGACAGAAACATGGCAAACGTTGTTTAGAATCAATCCTCAAGGTGTTTTTCACATATCTATTCGATGATAATCACTCGTGGCAGTTTGGTTTCTCCTCTGAACAAAATGGAAAAATGCACGCACCTGGAGATTACGCAATAGTTTTGACGGAGGACACCGAGCGGACACCTGGTAAATGTAGTCTCTTATGGTCAATTTTCCAATGATATGCCTACAAATACGTCACAATGCTGCAGACACCTTGGGGAAACGACAGAAAGTGTAGGCTCATTCCTTGCGCATTCACAGCCATATAAGGAGACATTGGAACACAGCGCATTCAAAATCTGGCTCACTTCCTGTATAAAATTTCATCTTGGTTTCGCCTGTAGCATTAGTTCTGTGGCACTCACAGACAATATCTTTGCAGTTTTGGAAACGTCAGAGTGTTTTCTTTCCAAAGCTGTCAATTATATGCATAGTCGAGCATCTTTTCCTGACAAAATATCTTGTTTAAAACGGGAACGTTTTTCATCCAAAAATGAAATACTGCCCCCAGAGGTTCAAGAGGTTAATGGTGTTCTAATCTTTAGGTGTTCTGGAACAATGTGTTCCAACTCGGGCTGTTATGGTGAACTTATTACCGCCACACGGCAGTCACGTGTCGAGACCACAGTCAACTTGCTAACTGCCTGGTACTCAAAACTCATTGTCCCTCAAAATACTCTGACATCAATGCAAATGTAAATGAAAATCAAATCAAACCCTTTACAAGAGCCCATGAGCTTATGTTGCACAACATTTCCATAGGCTATGTCTGTAATCTTGGTGGTTCCAAACTTCTTCCATTTAAAAATGATGGAAGCCACTGGGGACCTTCAATGCTGCAGAAATTCTTGGGTACCCTTCCCAGATCTGTGCTCAATTCTTTCAACTTCATGGCTTGGTTTTTGCTCTGACATGCACTATCAACTGTGGAAAGTTTTTTAGACAGGTGTGTACCTTTACAAATCATGGCTAATTATTTGAATTTATCACAGGTGGACTTCAATCAAGTTGTAGAAACATCTCAAGGATGATCAATGGAAACAGGATGCACCTGAGCTCAATTTTGAGTCTCATAGCAAAGGGTCGGAATACTTATGTGAAAAAGGTATTTATGTTGGTTTGTTTGTTATAAATTTGCAAAGATTTCTAAATCTTTCCACGTTGTCATTATGGGGTTTTGTGTGTAGATTGAGGAAAGACATTTATTTAATCAATTTTAGAATAAGGCTGTAACGTAACAACAGGTGGAAAAACTCAAGGCACATTAATCCGCTCTCTACAACTGGCATACATAGGCGGCACGTGAGTTTCAAGTTTGTGAAATATAATTTTCACCATTTGTGGTCACTTTTGAAAATGGTGTTTTCCCACTAACTGATTGCATTTTGGACCATTTGTTCTTAGTTATTATGTGATGAAATAGCCTAATAGTTCTTCAACATTTAAGCTAAACGTTCTGATCTGTTGCACAATGGTATTGCATTATTGCTTTTTTGAGGCGAGTTGTTGTATTAATTTGGGATTTATCGCATCCCACAACTGTACCAGACTCTGTTTGGAATATTTATTCACAGAAGGACAAGTTGACCAATAGTACAAAAAAAATGACATTCTATGTTGGACAGTTAGTGGATTGACAAAGACTAGTGTTTTTGCTGTTCATTAGGCCTACTCAATTTGTTGGCTGTTGAACGTAAATATTGACAGTTCTAACATCTTCAATATATGCTTCGGGAATTCGATAAGCATGTAGCGTGTAGTTGTGTCGCTAATGTGTCTATTTTCACTTGTAACCTACTTCGGAGCTGAGGTAGATGGCTGTGAGAAGAAACTGATCAGGTGACAGGCACTGGCTAATAAGAATTTTGATATCTCAGAGTGTCATTTAAGTGAGAGGTGCTTCGGAACATGTAGCCGGGAGATTGGAATTATAATTATTTCCAGCCTAAGGGCACAACTGCAACTTGGCAGCATGGATTTTTTAGGGGGCATTGTGGCCTCACTAGGAGAATGCTGCAAGGAAATTTGAGGCAATATCAAGTGCTTGTCAAATTGTGAATGGGAGACTGATGAAGTGTGTGCAGCCTGTGCAAGAAACAAAGCAGAGCTCATGCCTTTCATGCAACTTTTTTCAAATCATCATTAAAGTCGCATCATGCAGCCTTAGAATGTATTAACAATCAAAACATATAGTGCAATGTTTGTATCACAACTAAAGTTGCATCAATAACACTAAATTAAGCATATAAAAGGACCTGTTTCTTAACCGCTCAGCTCAGAATAACAGCATGTGAACACTCCATAATTTTTGGGGAGAACACATCCTTTCTATTTTATTCAGCTGTTCAATTGTATTCTTCATACTATAAAACAATATAAATAATGCCACGGAATTCTAAGCAAATCTTCTCCACTAAAGGAACTAGTGTAGCCCATAGTCAGATCAGGGCCTAACGTAAGGACAACTCAGAGTATGCTATTCTGTTAATCTGGAATAGACTATAATGTCTTCCTATCATGTTTCTTTAGACCTGTCTAAAATAAATAATGGATTTATTGTAAATGGTTTAGGCTATATTAAATGGATGTACTTTTTTAAAATGTAGATGTTCATTGTGCACCAATATTGTGTACGAAATTGTGCACCAATATTTAATTGTATAAGCCTGTTATTCACTGAAGTGCCCTTTAATTAATATAGACCACAAGGAGAATGCAATAAATTTGTAATATGAATAAAGATTCAGCATTTTGTCATGTCCCTCAGTGCACCCCTTGTCTTCCAGGAAGATTTTAACCCATTTTAGACAAAAATGTTTCTGAAGGTCAACCCTGTTACGTGAACTGAACTTTCGTTTTAATATGGTGAAACTATTCCTTTAAAAACTAAATACAAATCTAATTTAAAATTGAAATCTAATTGTCAAATCATAGTGTAAAGATAGGTGAGCTGGTTCAACTCTTTTTGGACATTTTGTGGTGGAAAACTGAGTGGGTCTAGCATAACACGTCAAGCCTGTTACCCCCTGTTCATTTAGTTTGTGAAGCTTTCATTCAATTGCCCCTCTCTGTTGCACACAACACGTTTCCATTCCCCCTATCACAAGGACATTTGGGGCAAATTTATCAAGGTGAAATTGTCAACCCGGTTACAGTCAACAATGTTACTTAAATTTGGGACTCAATAGGCACTTACTATAGAATGTTTTGTCATTTAAACTCTTGTGATGGGAAAACATGTTTCTTGTTCAGTTGAACATGTGCTCTTCATGACAGAAAGTTAAAATTAGGTGAAATCTAAAGGTTTTTTTTCTCACCAAGTTATACTTCTCAAAAGGCACAAAATTGTTGGAGTGACCCCGCCCCCCCATATAAAATGTGACGGGCTGCATAGTGAAAGCCCTGGTCAAAGGTAGGGAGTAAGGCGCATTTTCACATGTACAGCCAGGGACTTCACTGTTTACTATGCACCTGACACTGTCAGATATACATGGAGTATTGCAACATACTTGCACTTGTGACTCATGTTCCCCTCATACTGTCAGATATACATGGAGTATTGCAACATGCTTCTACTCATGTTTCCCTCAGATATACACTGTCAGATACTTCCACTTCTGACCCATATTCCCCTCACTCGATCAGATATACATGGAGTATTGCAACATGCTTCTACTCATGTTCCCCTCAGATATACACTGTCAGATACTTCCACTTCTGACCCATATTCCCCTCACTCGATCAGATATACATGGAGTATTGCAACATATTTCCACTTCTGACTCATATTCCTATCACACTGTCAAATATACATGGTGTATTGCAACATGCTTCCACTTCTGACTCGTATTCACCTCACACTGTTTTGTCAAAGTTGAGGTGTTGACACCTTGCTCTCTGTGTTTCTGTCAGGCTAAAAACAACAACATAACAACAATGAACACATGCTGAGACGAACCTTCTCACCTTGGATTTCCTTCTTCTTGTTTTATACCAAGGATCCGTGACTCTGGGGCACCAGTCGATGCTGCACTACAGTAAATTGCCTCCCCAGTACAACCCCAATTGAATCCTCAGTTCCCACATCCCCAAATTGTGAAAAAGGCCAGAGCCAATTTTCTCCCCCTCTATAGGTTGGTTATCCCCTCTGAAGGTCAAACTAAGGGCCTTCTAGATGACCTGCAGCCAATCAAGGGTGAGTAAGATGAGGACTATATAACAGGGGGCCAGGTGGAGGGCAGACAGAAAATGCTGATGTAAAAATAAGAGGGATGACTTAAGGCCATGTTGCCAGGCAATGTTGCTGGCAACAAGATGGGGGATGAGATACTGGAGCAAGGATGGGCAACAGGCAAAATGGACATGAAGAATGTATTTCATATAAACATAGATACATTTTAAGCATAAAAGTCCCATTTTTTTCCATTTATCTCCTATAGCTTGTTAATACAGTTGTCACGTTTAACTGCCAAAAAGATCTACTGATGTACAAATGCTAATTGGTTAGCATGTAATTGCCTTAACATCGGCATCAACCGGACAAACTGGCTAAATTGGCTAGCTAGCTAGCAAGGTAGAATTGTTAGTTAACTAGCTAGCTACATTGGATTACACAATTGGTTTTAGGTTGTTTTTTTGCATGATTAACTGTCTGGATAACTGGGTAGCTAGATTACCCATTTGGAAAAGTAATGTATTGGAATATATTTCAATTAAATATAAATATGTAAATATATTGGGGAAATGTATTTATTCATTCAGAGTTTTCAGTAAAGATAGCTTCACACCTAGCTAACACAACTTGACACACAGCCAGCTAGCCCCTTCTTTATTTTGGCAACAAGCTGCAGTGTGACTGAGCAAAGTAAGAATTGTTTTGAATTAGTAAGTCATGTATGTATTAATATAATTTAATTGTTCTGGGCTAGATAGCTTGTCAAGCAATGTGTTGGGGCTGCTTTTCTGCCTGAGGTCCTGGCCAACTTGGCAACATTGAGTCACCCATGAATTCCATATTGTACCAGAGAATTATTGATGAGAATGTGAGGCCATCTGTCAAAGGTGACCAGAAACATGAACGAATACAAACAGTGCAGCTATTCCCTCCGCAAGGCAATCAAACAAGCAACGCGTCAGTATAGAAACAAAGTAGAGTCGCAATTCAACAGCTCAAACACGAGACACCAGCTGGCTGGTGTGTTTACGGACATATTCAACCAATCTCTATCCCAGTCTGTTGTCCCCACATGCTTCAAGATGGCCACCATTGTTCCTGTTCCCAAACTGAAATGGTCCAACCACACAGACAGCGTGGTGAAGGCGCAACAACGCCTCTTCAACCTCAGGAGGCTGAAGAAATGTGGCTTGTCATCTAAAACAATCACACACTTTTACAGATGCACAATTGAGAGCATCCTGTCAAGCTGTATCACCTGCCTGTCAAGCTGTATCAATTGCCTGGTACGGCAATTACATACACCGCCCTCAACCGCAATGCTCTCCAGATGGTAGTGCCGTCTGTACAACGCATCACCGGGGGCAAACTACCTGCCCTCCAGGACACCTACAGCACCCAATGTCACAAGAAGGCCAAAAAGACCATCAAGGACAAAATCCACAAGAGCCACTGCCTGTTCACCCAGCTATCATCCAGATGGCGAGGTCAGTACAGGTGCATCAAAGCTAGGACTGAGAGACTGAAAAACAGCTTCAATCTCGAGGCCATCATTAACGTAGAGAGGCTGCTGCCAACATATAGACTCAAATCACCGGCCACTTAAATAAATGGACTTAATAAAGTTCTCACGAGTCACTTTAAATAATGCCACTTTAATAATGTTCACATATCCTACATTACTCATCTCATATGTATACACTGTACTCTATACCATCTACTGCATCTTGCCTATGCCGCACGCCATTGCTCAACCATATATTTATATGTACATATTCTTATTCATCCCTTTACATTTGTGTGTATAAGGTAGTTGTTGTGAATTTGTTAGATATTACTGCATAGTCGGAACTAGAAGCACAAGCATTTCGCTACACTCGCAATAACATCTGCTAACCATGTGTATGTGACCAATAAAATGTGATTTGATTTTAAGGCTCAGTATCACTAAATGTTTCTGCAGCATAACCTCCCCTAAGGCTTTGAGAGAAGACAAGACTCAATACATTACATCAAAGCTGTGATTATAGCCAGCACTATAACATACTATACTTACTTTGAAATTGATTACTCTGGTGAAAGTATAATCCTATAGCATTCTTCTGTTGTGCTCTGTCATCTTAAAGCCCGTTAACCTCTAGAAAAGGATGCCCAGGCAAGTTGTCAGTGTGAAATGAAGCATGTCTTGTTCCTCAGCAAGTGGAGGGTGAGAGAGGACCCAGGGATAGGGGAGGGGGCGATAGAGGTGGCAGTGGTGGCAGGATTTAATCCTTTCTAAATGAAGAAAACACACACAAACTCACACACAAACATTTACTCACTCACTCACTCACACACATACACACACTCACTCACGCACACACAATGGTTAATTGACTGTGAAGTCTTGTCCCTGTGGGTGGGAAGACATGGCCCATGTCTATAGACTCTGTTTTAGAGACATCTGCTATACAGGATGTAATTATGAATAAGGATTCAGGTGTAGGGAGAGAGGGGAACTTTAACTCTAACACTATGATACACGTCTGCTGCCTAACCAGAAGGTCAGATCACTGCACTAGGCCTGCTGCCTGACCAGAGGTTCAGATCACTGCACTAGGTCTGCTGCCTGACCAGAGGTTCAGATCACTGCACTAGGCCTGCTGCCTGACCAGAGGTTCAGATCACTGCACTAGGTCTGCTGCCTGACCAGAGGTTCAGATCACTGCACTAGGCCTGCTGCCTGACCAGAGGTTCAGATCACTGCACTAGGCCTGCTGCCTGACCGGATCACTGCCAGAAGGACAACGGTCTCCACAGCATTTCACCAATCTGGGCTTTTTGGGAGAGTGGCCAGACGCAAGCCACTCCTGACAAAAAGGCACATGACAGCACGCCTGGAGTTTGTAAAAAGGCAAAATATTCTGTGGTCTGATGAGACAAAGTTAAATCTTTGGCCTGAATATAAGACACTGGAGAAAACCAGGCACAGCCCACCACCCGTCTAACACCATCCCTACCATGAAGCATTGTGGTGGCAGCATCATGCTATGGGGATAAGTTTTAGAGGCAGAGACTGGAAGACTGGAAAGGATAGAGGGAGCAATGAATGGAGACAAAAACAGGCAAGTCCTTTATGAGAACCTGGTTCAGAGTGCAAACAAACTTAGACTGGGGCAAAGATTTAGTTTCCAATCGGATGGGATTTTGCCATCAATAACACAGAGAGACTGCTGTCTACAGTTGAAGTCGGAAGTTTACATACACCTTAGCCAAATACATTTAAACTCAGTTTTTCACAATTCCTGACATTTAATCCTAGTAAAAAGGCCCTGTTTTAGGTCATTTAGGATCACCACTTTATTTTAAGAATGTGAAATGTCAGAATAATAGTAGAGAGAAACATTTATTTCAGCTTTTATTTCTGACATCACATTCCCAGTGGGTCAAAAGTTTACATATACTCAATTAGTATTTGGTAACATTGCTTTTAAATTGTTTAACTTTGGTCAAACGTTTCGGATAGCCTTCCACAAGCTTCCCACAATAATTTCGGTGAATTTTTGCCCATTCCTCCTGACAGAGCTGGTGCAACTGAGTCAGGTTTGTAGAACCCCGTGCTTCACAGTTGGGATGGTGACCTTCGGCTTGCCTCCCCCTTTTTCCTTCAAACATAACAGTGGTCATTATGGCCAAACAGTTTTATTTTTCTTTCATCAGACTAGAGGACCTTTCTCCAAAAAGTACGATCTTTGTCCCCATGTGCGGTTGCAAACCGTAGTCTGGCTTTTTATGGTGGTTCTGGAGCAGTGACTTCTTCCTTGCTGAGCAGCATTTCAGGTTATGTCAACACAGGACTCGTTTTGCTGTGGATATAGATACATTTGTACCTGTTTCTTCCAGCATCTTCATAAGGTCCTTTGCTGATGTTCTGTGATTGGTTTGCACTTTTCGCACCGAAGTACGTTCATCTCTAGGAGACAGAATGCGTCTCCTTTCTGAGTGGTATGACGGCTGCGTGGTCCCATGGTGTTTATTATTGCATACTATTGTTTGTACAGATGAACGTGGTACCTTCAGGCATTTGGGAATTGCTCCCAAGGATGAACCAGACGTGTGGAGGTATACAATATTTTTTCTGAGGTCTTGGCTGATTTCTTTTGATTTTCCCATGATGTCAAGCAAAGAGGCACTGAGTTTGAAGGTAGGCCTTGAAATAAATCTACAGGTACACCTCAAATTGACTCAAATGATGTCAATTAGCCTATCAGAAGCATTTAAAGCCGCCATGACATCATTTTATGGAATATTCCAAGCTGTTTAAAAGCACAGTCAACTTAGTGTGTGTAAACTTCTGACCCACTGGAATTGTGATACAGTGAAATAATCTGTCTGTAAACAATTTTTGGAAAAATTACTTGTGTCATGCACAAAGTGGATGTCCTAACCGACTTGCCAAAACTATAGTTTGTTAACAAGAAATTTGTGGAGTGGTTGAAAAACGAGTTTTAATGACTCCAACCTAAGTGTATGTAAACTTCCGACTTCAACTGTACATACAGACTGGAAATCAATAGCCACTTTAATAAATGGATCACTAGTCACTTTTTTATTTTTATTTTTATTTCACCTTTATTTAACCAGGTAGGCTAGTTGAGAACAAGTTCTCATTTACAACTGCGACCTGGCCAAGATAAAGCATAGGAGTGTGAACAGACAACACAGAGTTACACATGGAGTAAACAATTAACAAGTCAATAACACAGTAGAAAAAAAGAAAGAAAAAAAATAGTCTATATACATTATGTGCAAAAGGCATGAGGAGGTAGGCGAATAATTACAATTTAGCAGATTAACACTGGAGTGATAAATGATCAGATGATCATGTACAGGTAGAGATACTGGTGTGCAAAAGAGCAGAAAAGTAAATAAATAAAAACAGTATGGGGATGAGGTAGGTAAATTGGGTGGGCTATTTACCGATAGGCTATGTACTGTTGCAGCGATCGGTTAGCTGCTCAGATAGCAGATGTTTAAAGTTGGTGAGGGAGATAAAAGTCTCCAACTTCAGCAATTTTTGCAATTCGTTCCAGTCACAGGCAGCAGAGAACTGTAAGGAAAGGCGGCCAAATGAGGTGTTGGCTTTAGGGATGACCAGTGAGATACACCTGCTGGAGCGCGTGCTACGGGTGGGTGTTGCCATCGTGACCAGTGAACTGAGATAAGGCGGAGCTTTACCTAGCATGCACTTGTAGATGACCTGGAGCCAGTGGGTTAATAATGTTTACATATCTTGCATTACTCATCTCATATGTATATACTCTATTTTATACCATCTATTGCATTTTGCCTATGCCGCTTGGGTCATTGCTCATCCATATATTTATATGTATATATTCTTATTCCTTTACTTAGATTTGTGTGTATTAGGTAGTTGTTGTGGAATTGTTAGATTACATGTTAGATACTGCTGCACTGTTGGAACTAGAAGCACAAGCATTAACATCTGCGCAACGTGTATGTGACCAATAAAAAGTGAGCATACAGTCAAAGCAACTCTGGAATGGCTTCAGATCAAGAATGTGAAAGTCTTTGAGTGGCCCAGCCAATGCCCATACTTGAATCCCATTGAAAATATTTGGACAGCCGCTCCCCATCTAATTTAACAGAGCTTGAAAAAATCTGCAAAGAAGAATGGGAGAAAATCCCCAAATCCAGATGTGCAAAGCTGATACAGACATACCCAAGACGACTCGAAGCTGTAATCACTGTGAATTTAGGGTGTAACAACCAAATGTGGAATAAGTCAAGGGCTTTGAAGACTTTCTGAAGGCACTGTAAGGTGATGTATTTCATTTAAATGCCCAACACAGATAACACACACTAAATAGTTTTTTTCTGTAAAATGTTTTTTTATGTCTCTCACATGCTGGTAGGCTGCCTTGCCTTCTTCCTCTTTGGCTCTCTCCCTCTATCTCCACTGTTTCTCTGCACGCTGTGATTGTTTATAGAAGAGGCTGAATACACAGTGATAATGTGCTGTGCTCTACCTGGTGGCTGTCGCTCTGAGCCAGACCTGAGGAGGAGAGGTGAGGAGAGGATAGGATGGGAGAGGTGAGGAGAGGAGAAGTGAAGAGAGGAGAGGAGAGGGAGTCCCCTCCTTCACTCACCCTCACTTTTAAAACACACACATGTGCGCACACACACACACACACACACACACACACACACACACACACACACACCCCTCAATGTCACTATAACAACCAGCCTCTCAACAGGACTGGTTGATGATACTTGGGGGCGGAGGTCCTGTATAAACACAAACTCACTTCCTTGACAACTTCCTTCACAACAGCTCTGCTCTGTGAAGCAATAAATGCTGTATGCCACTGCAGATGTCAGCTTGACCATGCAGAGCCTTGTAGACATGCTGTATGCTCTGCACTAAAGGTTTTTGTTGTTTTAACAACATTTTAGCATGGTCTGTATTTGACCTCTTTTGAAACCCATGTGTTCTATAGCCTAATAAATATTTATTGAATTAGATTTTTCTCTCTCTCTCTCTCTCAGTCTCTCTTTTGTGTAAATGTACAGTATATGACCTAATACAACTCACACTCCTGTCAGGTACTAAGGATATACAGTGGGGCAAAAAAGTATTTAGTCAGCCACCAATTGTGCAAGTTCTTCCACTTAAAAAGATGTGAGAGGCCTGTAAATTTCATCATAGGTACACTTCAACTATGACAGACAAAATGTGAAAAAAATCCAGAAAATCACATTACAGGATTTTTTATGAATTTCTTTTCAAATTATGGTGGAAAATAAGTATTTGGTCACCTACAAACAAGCAAGATTTCTGGCTCTCACAGACCTGTAACTTCTTCTTTAAGAGGCTCCTCTGTCCTCCACTCGTTACCTGTATTAATGGCACCTGTTTGAAATTGTTATCAGTATAAAAGACACCTGTCCATAACCTCAAACAGTCACACTCCGAACTCCACTATGGCCAAGACCAAAGAGCTGTCAAAGGACACCAGAAACAAAATTGTAGACCTGCACCAGGCTGGGAAGACTGAATATGCAATAGGTAAGCTGCTTGGTTTGAAGAAATCAACTGTGGGAGCAATTATTAGGAAATGGAAGACATACAAGACCACTGATAATCTCCCTCGATCTGGGGCTCCACGCAAGGTCTCACCCCGTGGGGTCAAAATGATCCCCCTGCTTAAACCAGTTCATGTCCAGGCCCATCTGAAGTTTGTTAGAGAGCATTTGGATGATCCAGAAGAAGATTGGGAGAATGTCATATGGTCAGATGAAACCAAATGATAACTTTTTGGTAAAAACTCAACTCGTCGTGTTTGGAGGACAAAGAATGCTGAGTTGCATCCAAAGAACACCATACCTACTGTGAAGCATGGGGGTGGAAACATCATGCTTTGGGGCTGTTTTTCTGCAAAGGGACCAGGACGACTGATCCGTGTAAAGGAAAGAATGAATGGGGCCATATATCGTGAGATTTTTAGTGAAAACCTCCTTCCATCAGCAAGGGCATTGAAGATGAAACGTGGCTGGATCTTTCAGCATGACAATGATCCCAAACACACCGCCCGGGCAATGAATGAGTGGCTTCGTAAGAAACATTTCAAGGTCCTGGAGTGGCCTAGCCAGTCTCCAGATCTCAACCCCATAGAAAATCTTTGGAGGGAGTTGAAAGTCCATGTTACCCAGCAACAGCCCCAAAACATCACTGCTCTAGAGGAGATCTGCATGGAGGAATGGGTCAAAATACAAGCAACAGTGTGTGAAAACCTTGTGAAGACTTACAGAAAATATTTGACCTCTGTCATTGCCAACAAAGGGTATATAACAAAGTATTGAGATAAACTTTTGTTATTGACCAAATACTTATTTCCACCATAATTTGCAAATAAATTCATTAAAAATCCTACAATGTGATTTTCTGGATTTTTTTTCCTCATTTTGTCTGTCATAGTTGAAGTGTACCTATGATGAAAATTACAGACCTCTTTCGTCTTTTTAAGTGGGAGAACTTGCACAATTGGTGGCTGACTAAATACTTTTTTGCCCCACTGAAAGGTGAGGTATTAAATCCAAATGTCAGACACAAAACACACAGAAACACATGTGGAGGCAAACACATGTGGAGGCAAACACACGTGGAGGCAGACACACGGACAGGCAGACACACGGACAGGCAGACACACGGACAGGCAGACACACGGGCAGGCAGACACACGTACAGGAGGACACACGTACAGGCGGACACACGTACAGGCAGACACACGTACAGGCGGACACACGTACAGGCGGACACACGTACAGGCAGACACACGGACACATACACGTACAGGCAGACACACGTACAGGCAGACACATGTACAGGCAGACACACGTACAGGCAGACACAAGTACAGGCAGACACACGTACAGGCAGACGCACGGAAACATACACGTACAGGCAGACACACGTACAGGCGGACACACGTACAGGCAAACATACGTACAGGCAGAAACACGTACAGGCAGACACACGTACAGGCAAACATAAGTACAGGCAAACACACGTACAGGCGGACACACGTACAGGCAGACACGCGTACAGGCAGACACGCGTACAGGCAGACACACGTACAGGCACACACATATACAGGCAGACACACGTACATGCAAACACACGTACAGGCAGACACACGTACAGGCAGACACACGTACAGGCAGACACGTACAGGCGGACACACGTACAGGCGGACACGCGTACAGGCGGACACAGGTACAGGCAGACACACGTACAGGCAGACACATGTACAGGCAGACACACGTACAGGCAGACACAGGGACACATACACATACAGGAAAACACACGTACAGGCACACACACGTACAGGCAGACACACGTACAGGCAGACACACGAGCAGACACACGACACATACACATACAGGCAGGCAGACACGTACAGGCAGACACACGTACAGGCAGACACACGCACACACACGTACATGCAGACACACGTACAGGCGGAGACACGTACAGGCAGACACACGGACACATACACATACAGGCAAACACACGTACAGGCAGACACACGTACAGGCAGACACACGTACAGGCAAACACACGTACAGGCAGACAAACGTACAGGCAGACACACGTACAGGCACACACATATACAGGCAGACACACGTACATGCAAACACACGTACAGGCAGACACACGTACAGGCAGACACACGTACAGGCACACACACGTACAGGCAGACACACGTACAAGCAGACACACGTACAGACACATACACATACAGGCAGACACACGTACAGGCAGACACAGGGACACATACACATACAGGCAAACACACATACAGGCAGACACATGGACACACATAGGCAGGCAGGCAGACACACATACAGGCAGACACACGTACAGGCAGACACAGGGACACATACACATACAGGCACACACATACAGGCAAACACACATACAGGCAGACACATGGACACATACACAGTACAGGCAGACACACGTACAGGCAGACACAGACACATGGACAGGCACACACGATACAGGCAGACACACAAGCAGACACACGTACAGGCAGACACACGTACAAGCAGACACACGTACAGACACATACACATACAGGCAAACACACATACAGGCAGACACACGTACAGGCAGACACAGGGACACATACACATACAGGCAAACACACATACAGGCAGACACATGGACACATACACGTACATGCAGACACACGTACAGGCAGACACACGTACAGGCAGACACACGTACAGGCAGACACACGTACAGGCAGACACACGTACAGGCAGACACAGGGACACATACACATACAGGCAAACACACATACAGGCAAACACACATACAGGCAGACACATGGACACATACACGTACAGGCAGACACACGTACAGGCAGACACAGGCAGACACACGTACAGGGCAGACACACACACGGACACACGTACAGGCAGACACACGTACAGGCAGGCAGGCACACACGTACAGGCAGACACAGGGACACATACACATACAGGCAAACACACATACAGGCAAACACACATACAGGCAGACACATGGACACATACACGTACAGGCAGACACACGTACAGGCAGACACACGTACAGGCACACACACGTACAGGCAGACACACGTACAAGCAGACACACGTACAGACACATACACATACAGGCAAACACACATACAGGCAGACACACGTACAGGCAGACACACTTCAACATACACATACAGGCAAACACACATACAGGCAGACACACGTACAGGCAGACACAGGGACACATACACATACAGGCAAACACACATACATACAGACAGACACATGGACACATACACGTACAGGCAGACACACGTACAGGCAGACACACGTACAGGCAGACACACGTACAGGCAGACACACGTACAGGCAAACACACGTACAGGCAGACACACGTACAGGCAGACACACGTACAGGCAGACACACGTACAGGCAGACACACGTACAGGCAGACACACGTACAGGCAGACACACGTACAGGCAGACACAGGGACACATACACATACAGGCAAACACACATACAGGCAGACACATGGACACATACACGTACAGGCAGACACACGTACAGGCAGACACACGTACAGGCAGACACACGTACAGGCAGACACAGGGACACATACACATACAGGCAAACACACATACAGGCAAACACACATACAGGCAGACACATGGACACATACACGTACAGGCAGACACACGTACAGGCAGACACACGTACAGGCAGACACACGTACAGGCAGACACACGTACAGGCAGACACACGTACAGGCAGACACACGTACAGGCAGACACACGTACAGGCAGACACACGAACAGGCAGACACACGTACAGGCAGACACACGTACAGGCAGACACACAGGCAAACACACATACAGGCAGACACACAGGTACACATACAGGCAAACACACATACAGGCAGACACACGACACAGGGACACATACACATACAGGCAAACACACATACAGGCAAACACACACGTACAGGCAGACACATGGTACACACACACGTACAGGCAGACACATGGACAGGCACACACACGTACAGGCAGACACACGTACAGGCAGACACACGTACAGGCAGCAGACAGGCACATACAGGCAGACACACGTACAGCAGCAGACACGTACAGGTACACAGACAGACACACGTACAGGCAGACACACACAGGCAGACACACGACAGGCAGACACACACAGGCAGACAGGACACATACACATACAGGACACACAGGTACAGGCAGACACAGACACACAGGCAGACACACACAGGCAGACACACATACAGGCAGACACATACATACAGGCAGACACACGTACAGTACAGGCAGACACACGTACAGGCAGACACACGTACAGGCAGACACACGTACAGGCAGACACACGTACAGGCAGACACACGTACAGGCAAACACACGTACAGGCAGACACACGTACAGGCAGACACACGTACAGGCAGACACACGTACAGGCAAACACACGTACAGGCAGACACGCGTACAGGCAGACACACGTACAGGCAGACACACGTACAGGCAGACACACGTACAGGCAGACACACACACGTACAGGCAAACACACGTACATGCAGACACACGTACAGGCAGACACACGCAGACACAACGTACAGGCAGACACAGGCAGACACACGTACAGGCAAACACAGGCAAACACACACGTACAGGCAGACACACGTAACGTACAGGCAAACACACGTACAGACACGTTCACACTGTCTCTCTCTCTCCCTCTTTCTCTCTCTCTCGCCACTGTTTCTCTGCACGTGTTTGTGTTGAGAAAAGGCTGAATGCACAGTGACAATGTGCTGTGCTCTACCAGGTGGCTGTCGCTCTGAACCAGGCCTGAGGAGGAAAGAGAGGAAAGGAGAGGTCAGGGAGTCACATACAAGTTTGTTTTAAAATCCTGTCTCTCTAAACACTTATCCTAACTCTAACTTAAGCCTAACCATAAACCCTAACTGCTAAAATGTCCTAACTTGTACAAATGTTCCTTGTTTAACTATCCTTATGAGGACTTCTAGTCTACACGTATGCTATAAGACTTCTTTTGTTGTAAAAGTGATTTTACTGAATCTAGGTTGCCTAGTTTTCGCAATCAAAAACACAGAAAATTACAGTGACAAGGACAACCATACAGCAAAAATATATTCCGTAGCCTCAAAACAGTTGGATTGTTTTTCACTCTCTGAACATGCCTGTCATACGCAAGGCTCAGAGGAAGGTGATACCCTTGTTGCTAAGGCACAGGTATTGACAGGTGTAAAATAGAACAGACGTGTGGGCTGGCTTGGTTATCACTGCCGCACTGTGTTTAGTCTGGTGGGTAAGCATCTGCTTCCTGCACCGACAGTAAAACAACCGGGCAAAAGGACAAAACTGGTTGAAGTAATATCAATACGAAATTACAAAACTGCCAAAACAAAGGACACACCAAAATAACGGGCCTGATTAAATCAGATCCGCATTATCCGATATCCGCACAGCTCATGTTTTGATGGTGTCGGACGAGGAACTGCGTTAGAGCTGTCAAACCCACAACAGCTCCCGGAAATAAACCTCAAGCGGACATTACCATTGGCTGCAAGGAGTTGCTTGCTTCTTGCTTCTACCTGAGACGCTTGCGTCCCAACTAGAGCTCTGGAAATGCAAATGCACTACGCTAAATGCTAATAGTATTAGTTAAAACTCAAACGTTCATTAAAATACACATGCAGGGTATCGAATTAAAGCTACACTCGTTGTGAATCCAGGCAAAATGGATAAAATGCTTTTCGGCGAAAGCATGAGAAGCTATTATCTGATAGCATGCACCAATACACTACAACACAAAAGCCACGCAGGGGACATAAACAAAATAATTAGCATTTCGGCGTTACACAAACTGCACAATAAAATAGAAAACAGTCCTTACCTTTCACCATCTTCTTTGTTGGCACTCCTAGATGTCCCATAAACACTATTGGGTCTTTATTTCGATTAAATCGGTCCATATAAAGCCAAGATATCGTTATATGTAGACTGTGTGATAAACGAAAAAAACAGCGTTTTCAAAACGTAACGTCATTTTTTAAAATTCAAAAAGTCGACGATAAACTTTCACAAAACACTTCGAAATACGTTTGTAATGCAACTTTAGGTATTAGTAAACGTTAATAAGCGATAAAATTCATCAGGAGGCGATGTAAAGATCATTAGCTGTCCGTCTGGAAAAATGTCCGGCTAGAAACTCAACGAAAATATCCGGTCCTAGACCTGAAGAAATACGGTGCCCTGCATGTGTTTGACCAAGAAAAAACTCGAAGGGAAATGACAAGACTCTAGACACCGTGTGGAAGCTGTAGGTACTGCAACCTCAGTCAATTAATTGTGGTTCACCTTTATCAATGGGTTCAAGTAGCGCATGGATATATTTTCCCATTTTCAGTGATCAGTTTTTCCTGTGCTTTTCGATGTAAATGCCGTTCTGGTAAAGCCACAGCAGTGATTTAACCAGTTTTATAAACGTCTGAGTGTTTTCTATCCACACAGACTAAGCAAATGCATATACTATATTCCTGGCATGAGTAGCAGGGCGCTGAAATGTTGCGCGATTTTTAACAGAATGTTCAAAAAAGTAGAGGGTAGAAGGAAGAGGTTAACAGAAATCCCATGCAGCCTTGTTTTCAAGTTCTAACACTGGAACATGACATGTGATCTACATCCATTAGGAACACTGGAACATGAGATGGAATCCACACCTCCATTAGGAACACTGGAACAAAATATGCAATCTACACCTCCATTAGGAACACTGGAATGTGAGGTGTCATCTACACCTCCATTAGGAACACTGGAATGTGAGGTGTGATCTACACCTCCATTAGGAACACTGGAATGTGAGATGTGATCTACACCTCCATTAGGAACACTGGAATGTGAGATGTGATCTACACCTCCATTAGGAACACTGGAATGTGAGGTGTCATCTACACCTTCTTCAGGAACACTGGTACATGAGATGTAATCTACAACTCCATTAGGAACACTGGAATGTGAGATGTAATCTACACCTTCTTTAGGACACTGGAAAATGCGATGTGATCTACACCTTCTTTAGGAACACTGGAACATGAGATGTAATCTACAACTCCATTAGGAACACTGGAACGTGATATATAAATTACACCTCCATTAGGAGCACTGGAATGTGAGATGTAATCTACACCTTCTTTAGGACACTGGAAAATACGAAGTGATCTACACCTTCTTTAGGAACACTGGTACATGAGATGTGATCTACACCTCCTTTAGGAACACTGGATTGTGAGATGTGATCTACACCTCCATTAGGAACACTGGAATGTGAGATGTGATCTACACCTCCATTAGGAACACTGGATTGTGAGATGTGATCTACACCTCCATTAGGAACACTGGAAGGTGAGATATGATATCCACCTCCATTAGGAACACTGGAACATAAAATGTAATCTACACCTCCATTAGCAACACTGGAATGTTTGATGTGATATCCACCTCCATTAGGAACCCTATAACATGAGATGTAATCTACACATCCATTAGGAACACTGGAACATGAGATGTAATACACACCTTTATTTGCAACACTGGATTGTTAGATATGATCTACACCTCCATTAGGAACACTGGAATGTGAGATGTGATCTACACCTCCATTAGGAACACTGGAATGTGAGATGTGATCTACACCTCCACTAGGAACACTGGAACATGAGATGTAATCCACACCTTTATAAGCAACACTGGAAAGTGAGATGTGATCTACACCTCCATTAGGAACACTGGAATGTGAGAATTAGGAACACTGGAACATGAGATGTCATCTACACCTCCATTAACAACACTGGAATTGCAAGATGTGATCTACACCTCCATAAGGAACACTGGAACATGAGATGTCATCTACACCTCCATTAACAACACTGGAATTGCAAGATGTGATCTACACCCCCATTAGGAACACTGGAATGTGAGATGTGATCTACACCTCCATTAGGAACACTGGAATGTGAGATATGATCTACACCTCCATTAGGAACACTGGAATGTGAGATGTGATCTACACCTCCATTAGGAACACTGGGAATGTGAGATGTAATCTACTCCTCCATTTGGAACACTGGATTGTGAGATGTAATCTACACCTCCAATAGGAACACTGGAATGTGAGATGTGATCTACACCTCCACTAGGAACACTGGAACATGAGATGTAATCCACACCTTCATAAGCAACACTGGAAAGTGAGATGTGATCTACACCTCCATTAGGAACACTGGAATGTGAGAATTAGGAACACTGGAACATGAGATGTCATCTACACCTCCATTAACAACACTGGAATTGCAAGATGTGATCTACACCTCCATAAGGAACAATGGAACATGAGATATGATCTACACCCCCATTAGGAACACTGGAATGTGAGATGTGATCTACACCTCCATCAGGAACACTGGAATGTGAGATGTAATCTACTCCTCCATTTGGAACACTGGAATGTGAGATATGATCTACACCTCCATTAGGAACACTGGAATGTGAGATGTAATCTACACCTCCATTAGGAACACGTTGAATGTGAG
Organism: Oncorhynchus nerka; assembly: GCF_034236695.1. Taxonomy (NCBI): domain Eukaryota; kingdom Metazoa; phylum Chordata; class Actinopteri; order Salmoniformes; family Salmonidae; genus Oncorhynchus; species Oncorhynchus nerka. Next base: position 2,802,460 of record NC_088423.1, read on the forward strand.
ATGTAATCTACTCCTCCATTTGGAACACTGGAATGTGAGATGTAATCTACACCTCCTTTAGGAACACTGTAACATGATATATAAATTACACCTCCATTAGGAGCACTGGAATGTAAGATGTGATCTACACCTCCATTGGTTACACTGGTATGTTTGATGTGATCTACATCTTCTATAGGAACACTGGAATGTTTGATGTGATATCCACCTCCATTAGGAACACTGGAATTTGAAATGTGATATCCACCTCCATTAGGAACACTGGAACATAAAATGTAATCTACACCTCCATTAGCAACACTGGAATTTGAGGTGTGATATCCACCTCCATCAGGAACACTGGAATGTTTGATGTGATATCCACCTCCATTAGGAACCCTATAACATGAGATGTAATCTACACATCCATTAGGAACACTGGAACATGATATGTAATACACACCTTTATTTGAAACACTGGATTGTTAGATATGATCTACACCTCCATTAGGAACCCTATAACATGAGATGTAATCTACACCTCCATTAGGAATACTGGAACATGAGATGTAATCTACAACTCCGTTAGGAACACTGGGAATGTGAGATGTAATCTACTCCTCCATTTGGAACACTGGAATGTGAGATGTAATCTACACCTCCAATAGGAACACTGGAATGTGAGATGTAATCTACACCTCCTTTAGGAACACTGGAACATGATATATAAATTACACCTCCATTAGGAGCACTGGAATGTAAGATGTGATCTACACCTCCATTGGTTACACTGGTATGCTTGATGTGATCTACATCTTCTATAGGAACACTGGAATGTGAGATGTGATCTACACCTCCATTAGGAACACTGGAATGTGAGATGTGATCTACACCTCCATTAGTAACACTGGAATGTGAGATGTGATCTACACCTCCATTAGTAACACTGGAATGTGAGATGTAATCTACACCTCCATTAGGAACACTGGAATGTGAGATGTAATCTACACCTCGATTAAGAAACTGGAATGTGAGATGTGATCTATACCTCCATTAGGAACACTGGAATTTGAGATGTGATCAACTCCACCACTAGAAACGCTGGATAATGAGATGTAATCTACTCCTCCATTAGGAACACTGCGATGTGAGATGTAATCTACACCTTCTTTAGGAACACTGGAAAATGTGATGTGATCTACACCTTCTTTAGGAACACTGGAACGTGATATATAAATTACACCTCCGTTAGGAGCACTGGAATGTGAGATGTAATCTACACCTTCTTTAGGACACTGGAAAATACGATGTGATCTACACCTTCTTTAGGAACACTGGTACATGAGATGTGATCTACACCTCCTTTAGGAACACTGGATTGTGAGATGTGATCTACACCTCCATTAGGAACACTGGAATGTGAGATGTGATCTACACCTCCATTAGGAACACTGGATTGTGAGATGTGATCTACACCTCCATTAGGAACACTGGAATGTGAGAATTAGGAACACTGGAACATGAGATGTCATCTACACCTCCATTAACAACACTGGAATTGCAAGATGTGATCTACACCTCCAAAAGGAACACTGGATTGTGAGATGTGATCTACACCCCCATTAGGAACACTGGAATGTGAGATGTGATCTACACCTCCATTAGGAACACTGGAATGTGAGATGTAATCTACTCCTCCATTTGGAACACTGGAATGTGAGATATGATCTACACCTCCATTAGGAACACTGGAATGTGAGATGTGATCTACACCTCCATTAGGAACACGTTGAATGTGAGATGTAATCTACTCCTCCATTTGGAACACTGGAATGTGAATGTAATCTACACCTCCAATAGGAACACTGGAATGTGAGATGTAATCTACACCTCCTTTAGGAACACTGTAACATGATATATAAATTACACCTCCATTAGGAGCACTGGAATGTAAGATGTGATCTACACCTCCATTGGTTACACTGGTATGTTTGATGTGATCTACATCTTCTATAGGAACACTGGAATGTTTGATGTGATATCCACCTCCATTAGGAACACTGGGATTTGAAATGTGATATTCACCTCAATGCGGAACACTGGAACATGAGATGTAATCCACACCTCCATTAGGAACACTGGAATTTGAAATGTGATATTCACCTCAATTCGGAACACTGGAACATGAGATGTAATCCACACCTCCATTAGCAACACTGGAATATGAGATATTATCTATGCCTCCATTAGGAACCCTATAACATGAGATGTGATCTACACCTGCACTAGGAACACTGGAACATGAGATGTAATCCACACCTTTATTAGCAACACCGGAATGTGAGATATGATCTACACCTCCATTAGGAACACTAGAATTTGAGATATGTTCTCCGTCCTCCATTAGGAACACTGGAACATGATATATAAATTACACCTCCACCAGGAACACTGGAATATGAGATATGATCTACACCTCCATTAGGAACACTGGAATGTGAGATGTAATCTACTCCTCCATTTGGAACACTGGAATGTGAGATGTAATCTACACCTCCAATAGGAACACTGGAATGTGAGATGTAATCTACACCTCCTTTAGGAACACTGGAACATGATATATAAATTACACCTCCATTAGGAGCACTGGAATGTGAATGGAAGGCCGTTTTGCCCAACAGAATCCTTTGTCCTTTGAAGAATGTATATGCTGGTAAATTAGATACGTTGTAGTAACATCGTTGTGTGGTAGTGTGTCCTTGCCCAGGTTTGCAGCTGCTGTTGCTAACTCAACGGCTACGAGTTATCACTTCTGTAGTGAACAAGAGTTCAAAGTTCATACCATTCACAACCAAAAGTCACGCTGAGGTTGGCTTTTTTCTGTAGTTATTATCTGAACCATTCTGACATCGGATTGTTATCCTAATGTACCCGGAACAGTTGACATGTTAGTCCTTTTAACGTATGGACCGCCGTCCTCACATCCTCGGAACAGATGGTTACTTTTCTCTTCAAGGCTTTATATCGTGGAGGGAGAAGGATGTGTTTTCACAGGGCCGGGTCACTGATTGAGCAGAGCCCTAACCTTATGAAAAACCAAATCTCTCATTTGGAAGCTAAGATTACATTTAATCTTTTCACCAATAATTTTATATTCAAACATTTAAATTGAACAACAATTCCATGTGAATCCGATAACTACAATGTGCAGACTTTCCACTGTAGAGTTTATGTCATCCTGTCATCTCAGATGACAACCGAACTGACATCATATTCATTAAGTACCACCGCATATCAAATCAAATCAAATCAAATTTTTATTCGTCACATACACATGGTTAGCAGATGTTAACCTCTTAGTCCGCCCCATCCCGCATGCGGTATCGTTACTACAGCCTCAAGCTCATTAGCATAACGCAACGTTAGCGATTTTTAAAAATCGCAAATGAAACGAAATAAATATGCCTGTTCTCAAGCTTATCCTTTTCTTAACCTCTTAAGTCGACCCTCTACTTTTTTGAACATTCTGTTAACCTCTTCAGTCGACCCTCTACTTTTTTGAACATTTTGTTAAAAATCGCGCAACATTTCAGCGCCCTGCTACTCATGCCAGGAATATAGTACGTTCATATGGTTAGAATGTGTGGATAGGAAACCCTCGGACGTTTTTAAAACTGGTTAAATCACGACTGTGGCTATTACATAACGTGCGTTACATCGGAAAGCGCAGGAAATCCTGATCACAGAAAATGGAAATAAATAACCTTGCGCCACTTCCAGCAATTGTTAACAGTGAGTCGAATTAGATAAGACCGAGCATTCAACTCCCACAGAATCCCCATGTTGTCTAGAGTCTTGTGAATTGAATCCTCTTTGATTCTTGGTTGAACCGAAAGAGGGGCACGACTTACCTCCGGTCTCCGCCCAGATCATTCCGGAAGAGCTCTCTCCTGAAATTTTTTCCAAGACGACAGCTAATGATATTTACATCGCCTACGGATGATTTTTATCGCTTATTAACGTTTACTAATACCTAAAGTAGCATTACAAACGTATTTCGAAGTGTTTTGTGAAAGTTTATCGTCTACTTTTTGAATTTTAAAAAATGACGTTACGTTGTGAAATCGCTGTTTTTTTCGTTTATCACACAGTCTACATATAACGATATCTTGGCTTTATATGGCCCGATTTAATCGAAATAAAGACCCAATAGTGTTTATGGGACATCTAGGAGTGCCAACAAAGAAGATGGTGAAAGGTAATGACTGTTTTCTATTTTATTGTGCGGTTTGTGTAACGCCGAAATGCTAATTATTTTGTTTACGTCCCCTGCTGTGCTTTTCTGTTGTAGTGTATTGGTGCATGCTATCAGATAATAGCTTCTCATGCTGTCGCCGAAAAGCATTTTAAAAATCGGACTTGTTGCCTGGATTCACAACAAGTGTAGCTTTAATTTGATACCCTGCATGTGTATTTTAATGAACTTTTGAGTTTTAACTAATACTATTAGCATTTAGCGTAGCGCATTTGCATTTCCAGAGCTCTAGTTGGGACGCAAGCGTCCCAAGTAGAGGCAACAGGTTAAAAATCGCACAACATTTCAGCGCCCTGCTACTCATGCCAGGAATATAGTATATGCATTTGCTTAGTCTGTGTGGATAGAAAACACTCAGACGTTTAAAAAAACTGATTAAATCACTGCTGTGGCTTTACCAGAACGGCATTTACATCGAAAAGCACAGGAAAAACTGATCACTGAAAATGGGAAAATATATCCATGCGCTACTTGAACCCATTGATAAACGTGAACCACAATTAATTGACTGAGGTTCCAGTACCTACAGCTTCCACACGGTGTCTAGAGTCTTGTCATTTCCCTTCGAGTTTTTTCTTGGTCAAACACATGCAGGGCACCGTATCTCCTATGGTCTAGGACCGGATATTTTCGTTGAGTTTCTAGCCGGACATTTTTCCAGACGGACAGCTAATGATCTTTACATCGCCTCCTGATGAATTTTATCGCTTATTAACGTTTACTAATACCTAAAGTTGCATTACAAACGTATTTGAAGTGTTTTGTGAAAGTTTATCGTCGACTTTTTGAATTTTTAAAAATGACGTTACGTTTTGAAACGATGTTTTTTCGTTTATCACACAGTCTACATATAACGATATCTAGGCTTTATATGGACCGATTTAATCGAAATAAAGACCCAAATAGTGTTTATGGGACATCTAGGAGTGCCAACAAAGAAGATGGTGAAAGGTAATGAATGTTTTCTATTTTATTGTGCGGTTTGTGTAACGCCGAAATGCTAATTATTTTGTTTACGTCCCCTGTGGGTCTTTTGGGGTGTTGCATGCTATCAGATAATAGCTTCTCATGCTTTCGCCGAAAAGCATTTTAAAAATCTGACTTGTTGCCTGGATTCACAACGAGTGTAGCTTTAATTCGATACCCTGCATGTGTATTTTAATGAACTTTTGAGTTTTAACTAATACTATTAGCATTTAGCGTAGCGCATTTGCATTTCCAGAGCTCTAGTTGGGACGCAAGCGTCCCGAGTAGAAGCAACAGGTTAACAATCCTGTCGTCTCAGATTTTCAAAATATGCTTTAGAACCAGAGAAAATCACTAATTTGTGTAAGAGTGGTGATAGCTAGCTTAGCGTTAGCATTAGCATTTAGCACGCAACATATTCACAAAAACCAGCCAAGGAATCAAATAAAATAATTTACCTTTGAAGAACTTCAGATGTTTCAATGAGGAGACTCTCAGTTACATAGCAGATGTCCAGTTTTTCCTGAAAGATTCTTGTGTAGGACACATCGTTCCCTTTTGTTACTATGCATATGGCTACCGAAACTAACCGAAAATTCAGTCACCTACATGTCGAACTTTTTTCCGAATTAACTCCATAATATCGACTGAAACATGGAAAACGTTGTTTGAATCAATCCTGAAGGTGGTTTGTCATATTTCTCTCCATTGAAAGCACCGTCCTTGTAGCCTGGTTTGTTCTGAGATTTGAATGGAAAAATACCGGGACCTGACTTTTGCGCACCAATTGCCATGCAGACACCTAGCGGGACACCTGGTAAATGTAGTCTCTTATGGTCAATCTTCCAATGATATGCCTACAAATACGTCACAATGCTGCAGAGACCTTGGGGAAACAAGAGAAAGAGTCTGTTCATTCCTGTCGCATTCACAGCCATATAAGGCGATCATGGAAAACGTAGCCTCAGAAATCCTGTGCATTTCCTGGTCGGTCATACATCTTGGTTTTGCCCGAAACATTTGTTCTAAGGGACTCACAGTGAAAATCTTTGCATTTCTGGAATCGTAAGACTGTCTTCTTTCCAAAGCTATCAATTCCAAGCATATTCGAGCATCTTTTCGTGACAAAATATTGCGCTTAAATCGGGCACGTCTTTTTATCCAAAAATGAAATACTGCCCCTATAGGACTAACAGGTTAATGCGAGTGTAGCGAAATGCTTGTGCTTCTAGTTCCGACAATGCAGTAATAACCAACACGTAATCTAACAAACAATTCCAAAACTACTGCCTTATACACACAAGTGTAGGGGGATAAAGAATATGTACTTAAAAATATATGAATGAGTGATGGTACAGAGCGGCATAGGCAAGATACAGTAGATGGTATCGAGTACAGTATATACATATGAGATGAGTATGTAAACAAAGTGGCATAGTTAAAGTGGCTAGTGATACATGTATTACATAAAGATGCAGTAGATGATATAGAGTACAGTGTATACGTATACATATGAGATGAATAATGTAGGGTATGTAAACATTATATTAGGTAGCATTGTTTAAAGTGGCTAGTGATATATTATTACATCATTTCCCATCAATTCCCATTATTAAAGTGGCTGGAGTTGAGTCAGTGTGTTGGCAGCAGCCCCTCAATGTTAGTGGTGGCTGTTTAACAGTCTGATGGCCTTGAGATAGAAGCTGTTTTTCAGTCTCTCGGTCCCAGCTTTGATGCACCTGTACTGACCTCGCCTTCTGGATGATAGCGGGGTGAACAGGCAGTGGCTCGGGTGGTTGGTGTCCTTGATGGCCTTCCTGTAACATTGGGTGGTGTAGGTGTCCTGGAGGGCAGGTAGTTTGCCCCCAGTGATGCTTTGTGCAGACCTCACTACCCTCTGGAGAGCCTTACGGTTGTGGGCGGAGCAGTTGCCGTACCAGGCGGTGATACAGTCCGCCAGGATGCTCTCGATTGTGCATCTGTAGAAGTTTGTGAGTGCTTTTGGTGACAAGCCGAATTTCTTCAGCCTCCTGAGGTTGAAGAGGTGCTGCTGCGCCTTCTTTACGATGCTGTCTGTGTGGGTGGACCAATTCAGTTTGTCTGTGATGTGTATGCCGAGGAACTTAAAACTTGCTACCCTCTCCACTACTGTTCCATCGATGTGGATAGGGGGGTGTTCCCTCTGCTGTTTGCTGAAGTCCACAATCATCTCCTTAGTTTTGTTGACGTTGAGTGTGAGGTTATTTTCCTGACACCACACTCCGAGGGCCCTCACCTCCTCCCTGTAGGCCGTCTCGTCGTTTTTGGTAATCAAGCCTACCACTGTTGTGTCGTCCGCAAACTTGATGATTGAGTTGGAGGCGTGCGTGGCCACGCAGTCATGGGTGAACAGGGAGTACAGGAGAGGGCTCAGAACCCACCCTTGTGGGGCCCCAGTGTTGAGGATCAGCGGGGAGGAGATGTTGTTGCCTACCCTCACCACCTGGGGGCGGCCCGTCAGGGAGTCCAGTACCCAGTTGCACAGGGCGGGGTCGAGGGCGCGGCTGGGGATGCCGTCTGGGCCTGCAGCCTTGCGAGGGTTAACACGTTTAAATGTTTTACTCACCTCGGCTGCAGTGAAGGAGAGGCCGCATGTTTTGGTTGCAGGCCGTGTCAGTGGCACTGTATTGTCCTCAAAGCGGGCAAAAACGTTATTTAGTCTGCCTGGGAGCAAGACATCCTGGTCCGTGACGGGGCTGGTTTTCTTTTTGTAATCCGTGATTGACTGTAGACCCTGCCACATACCTCTTGTGAGCCGTTGAATTGAGATTCTACTTTGTCTCTATACTGACGCTTAGCTTGTTTGATTGCGCTTTCAGTTTCACGCGAATGCTGCCATCAATCCACGGTTTCTGGTTTGGGAATGTTTTAATCGTTGCTATGGAAACAACATCTTCAACGCACGTTCTAATGAACTCGCACACCGAATCAGCGTATTCGTCGATGTTGTTGTCTGAGGCAATACGAAACATTTCCCAGTCCACGTGATGGAAGCAGTCTTGGAGTGTGGAATCAGATTGGTCGGACCAGCGTTGGACAGACCTCAGCGTGGGAGCTTCTTGTTTTAGTTTCTGTCTGTAGGCAGGGATCAACAAAATGGAGTCGTGGTCAGCTTTTCCGAATGGAGGGCGGGGCAGGGCCTTATATGTGTCGCGGAAGTTAGAATAGCAATGATCCAAGATTTTGCCAGCCCTGGTTGCGCAATCGATATGCTGATACAATTTAGGGAGTCTTGTTTTCAGATTAGCCTTGTTAAAATCCCCAGCTACAATGAATGCAGCCTCAGGATGTATGGATTCCAGTTTGCAAATATTCAAATAAAGTTCGTTCAGAGCCATCGATGTCTGCTTGGGGGGTAATATATACGGCTGTGATTGTAATCGAAGAGAATTCCCTTGGTAGATAATGCGGTCGACATTTGTTTGTGAGGAATTCTAAATCAGGTGAACAGAAGGACTTGAGTTCCTGTATGTTTTTGTGACTACACCACGTCTCGTTAGCCATAAGGCATACGCCCCCGCCCCTCTTCTTACCAGAAAGATGTTTGTTTCTGTCGGCGCGATGCGTGGAGAAACCAGCTGGCTGCACCGACTCCGATAGCGTCTCTCCAGTGAGCCATGTTTCCGTGATAGCAAAGAACGTTACAGTCTCTGATGTCCCTCTGGAATGCTACCCTTGCTCGGATTTGATCAACCTTGTTGTCAAGAGACTGGACATTGGCGAGAAGTATACTGGGGAGTGGTGCACGATGTGCCCGTCTCCGGAGTCTGACCAGAAGACCGCTTCGTTTCCCTCTTTTACGAAGTCGTTTTTTTGGGTCGCCGGCTGGGATCCATTCCGTTGTCCTGGGTGAAAGGCAGAACACAGGATCCGCTTCGCGAAAGTCATATTCTTGGTCATACTGATGGTGGGTTGACGCTGCTCTTATATTCAGTAGTTCTTCTCGACTGTATGTAATGAAACCTAAGATGACCTGGGGTACTAATGTAAGAAATAACACGTAAAAAAAAAAAAAAAAAATGCATAGTTTCCTAGGAACGTGAAGCCATCTCTGTCGGCACCGGAACAAGTCTGGTCGGATTACCATATGTTCAACTGGTCGGATTACCAGAATATGGTTCATTTTCCCCCACCTTCTGATGTTCCCAGAATCTCTATGTTAACCAAGGGATTTTCAAATGTCACGTCAGTAGGGTAGAGCGAGGAAAAAGGGGGGGAGAGGTATTTATGACTGTCATAAACCTAACCCCAGGCCAACGTCATGACACCATTTTAAACAATGCCACTTTTATATGTTACTCATCTCATATGTATATACTGTACTCTATACCATCCACTGCATCTTGCCTACGCCATTGTATACCATCACTCATTCATATATTTTTTTATGTACATATTCTTATTCATTCCTTTACACTTATGTGTATAAGGTAATTGTTGTGGAATTGTTAGGTTAGATTACTCGTTGGATATTACTGCATTGTCGGAACTAGAAGCACAAGCATTTCGCTACACTCGCATTAACATCTGCTATCCATGTGTATGTGACAAATACAATTTGATTTGATTTGAATTATGTCTTTTAATGATGTTCAATTTCACTATCATTATTTCTATATGTCCTACACTTTCTTCTTCTGAACTTCTAACAAGAGTGGGGCAGATGTGGTTTCCTGACAATGACCACAAGAGCAACTGCTCAATGCAGTTACACGTCCGAGACCGGAAAAACCTCAGCTATGAGGGAGTCGACTATCGCCGGTTATCGCTTGATCTGATTGAATCTAGGCCAAAGTGTCTTAATAGGGCATTGGGCCACCACGAACCAGAAAAGCTTCCATTCAACATGGCATAGATTCCATAAATGTCTGGAACTCTTTTGAAGGGATGCGACACCATTCTTCCATGAGATATTCCATACTTTGGTGTTTTGTTGATGGTGGTGGAAAACACTGTCTCAGGCGCAGCTCCAGAATCTCCCAAAAGTCTCAATTGGGTTGAGATCTGGTGACTGAGACGCCATGGCATGTGGTTTACATCGTTTTCATGCTCATCAAACTATTCCGTGACCACTCGTGCCTGTTGATGGGGGGCATTGTCATCCTATGGGGGCATAGCCATGGTGGCCAAAACAATGGCTCGCTTTCTCTCTCACTCACAAACACCAGGAAATGTGAAGGTCACACACACCAAAAGGAGGAAATGTGTCACTTTTGAGAAATAACCGAAATAAATGTGGAAGGTTAGAAAGAAAAATGACTGAGTGTTCACATTTCTATTTTCTGCTTACACAATTATCATCATTGCACTTGAAGGCATTTGTCAGTCATAAGAAGTATGAAGTTATCAGCCTGAAAATATGAATTGCTCTGAATTTAATCAGGAATAGCGACAACTTAATATGCAAATAATGGATTGACAATTATTAAAAAAATGTTAATTTGCTTCTTCAGATTGCCATACTTGACAAACTATTTGTCTAACAGTTTGTTCATGCACAATGTCACTATTAATCATAGTAATACATTATTTACAATGCTTTATAACTTGTTATAAGCATTTCTGTCATTTCTGTCATTGTGCACAAAAAGCTTTGTGGTAAACCGTGGGGTGTTGGGTTGAGTGTGTAGAGATTGACACAGAGACAGGGAGGCTTTAGTCCGCAAGAACACTTTAATGAGACAGAAAATAAATATAACAAAGAAAGTAACTTAGGTTTTGCCCAGTCCTTCTCTACTTTTGCTTGGTGTCGGTCTCTCCCCCTTCTCTCTCGCAGTGTACCACCGTGCTCCTTTTAATTTGGCCTCCACGGCTGGTTGGCACTTTCCTCTAATTACTTCCACTTAGAGTTGTCCGTGTTGGGGTGCCCAGCTCCCGTATCCCCAGTAGAGGGAGCCAACGTCGCCTCACGTACCTTCCCTCTATTATCATTCCCGGGGTAGACCTCCTGGGATACCACAGCGTATTATCTAAAATGCTGTGCACACATTTGTTTACATCCCTATTAGTGAGCTTTTCTCATTTGCCAAGATAATCCATCCACCTGACAAGTGTGGTATATCAAGAAGCTGATTAAACATCATGAGCATTACACTGGTGCACTTTGTGCTGGGGACAGTAAAAGGCCACTCTAAAATGTTCTGTTTGGTTACACAGCACAAGGCCTCAGATTTCTCAGGTTTTGAGGGAGTGTGCAATTGGCATGCTGACTGCAGGAATGTCCACCAGAGCTGTCTGAATGTTCATTTCTCTACCATAAGCCACCTCCAACGTTGTTTTAGAGAATTTGGAAGTACGTTCAACCGGCCTCACAACCGCAGACCACATGTATGGCGTTGTGTGCGTGAGCGGTTTGCTGATGTCAACATTGTGAACAGAGTGACCCATGGTGGCGGTGGGGTTATGGTATAGGCAGGCACAAGCAGCGGACAATGAACACAACTGCATTTTATAGATGGCGATTTCAATGTACATAGATACCGTGACAAGATCCTGAGGCACGCTGTCGAACCATTCATCCGCAGCAATCACTTCATGTTTCAACATGATAATGCACAACCTCATATCGCAAAGATCTGTGAACAATTCCTGATCAACTCTATGTGAAAGGAGATGTGTCGCGCTGCATGAGGCAAATGGTGGTCACACCAGATACTGACTGGTTTTCTGATTCACGCCTCTACCTTTTTTTTAAAGGTATCTGTAACCAACAGATGCATATGTGTATTCCCAGTCATGTGAAAGCCATAGACTAGGGCCTAATATTTTTTATTCAATTGACTGATTTGCTTATATGAACTGTAACTCACCCAAGAATAGTACAGCCCCCTTTACTGGCTCAAATAGCCGACCAATCAGCCTGTTACCAACCCTTAGTAAAATTCTGGAAAGAATTGTGTTTGACCAGATACAATGCTACTTTACAGTAAACAAATAGACAACAGAATTTCAGCATGCTTATAGGTAAGGACCCTCAACAAGCACAGCACTTATACAAATGACTGATGATTGTGTGAGAGAAATTGATGATAACATGATTGTGGGGGCTGTCTTTTTAGAATTCAGTGCAGCTTTTGACATTGATCATAGTCTACTGCTGGGAAAACGTATGTGTTTCAGGCTTTACACCCCCTGCTATAATGTGGATAAAGAGTTACTTGTCTAACAGAACACAGAGAGTGTTATTTAATGTAAGCCTATCAAATATAATCCAGTTAGAATCAGGAATTCCCCAGGGTAGCTGTTTAGTCCCCTTGCTTTTTCAATTCTTACTAACGACATGCCACTTACTTTGAGTAAAGCCAGAGTTTCTATGATGCGGATGACTCAACACTGTACATGTCAGCTGCTACAGTGACTGAAATGACTACATGGAGGGAGGGGTTTATGTTTCATGATGGGCATATGGACATGTAGTCTACATGGAGGGAGGGGTTTATGTTTCATGATGGGCATATGGACATGTAGTCTACATGGAGGGGTTAATGTTTCATGATGGGCATATGGACATGTAGTCTACATGGAGGGAGGGGTTTATGTTTCATGATGGGCATATGGACATGTAGTCTACATGGAGGGAGGGGTTTAATGTTTCATGATGGGCATATGGACATGTAGTCTACATGGAGGGGTTTATGTTTCATGATGGCCATATGGACATGTATCCTTCATGGAGGGATTTTATTCACACCCAAATCAATAACATGTAGCTGACTATAATAATGTTGGCCTACAATACATAGATAAAAAGGGGATGTCCGCTCACTGTTTTGCTGCTCCCAAACTCAATCTTTTGATAAAGCTTTGGTGATTCATATTTATTTCAAAGCTGTCTGATGAGCCAATCCCTTTATTGTCATTCTTGGCTACTTGGTGAATTAATGCATTGGCCAGGACAAAAACTGACTTCATTGAGGGGGAAGGGGAGGCTATGCTTGGATTTTTATCAAATGCAATGAAATGGGAATATATATATTTTATAATGTTTTTAAATATGCTGTTCACATGCACATCTCACTTGTTCCGTGTGCATATGGGCACGGTGAAAATAATGGATTGACAATTACACTGGGGCTGGATAGGCTTCATTTCCATTGGTTAGGCAAATCCATGCCGAACCAACATGCCATTACCAACCGCGTTACCACTAAGACCTGCTTTGGTTTGGTCTTAATAAATCTCCCTATTAGTGCTGACTGAAATTGTCACTTTTGCGCTAGTTTTTAAGAACACACCTCACATATTGCCACCCTTACCACTTCAGCACACGCGGGCTGATGTTAGACAGGTACATTGATGAACCTGATGCAAAAGGGGTAGAAAATGCCAGAGCATCAGTTTTTACATGAAGACATTTGTAACTAACTGGTGTGTTTGGCACTTGTGCCGCCTTATCGCCAGTCGAAAATACAGCCCCTTTCTTTCATTTACCCTAACAGCTACTTTGAAAATTGAAAAGCAGTAACCGGTGTGAATAAAGTCTTTTAGATTTTAAAGATTACTGCTTCTCAATTTTCAGAAAACCCAGACACACATTGTGGATTTTCTGTCCCCAACTGATGTCCTGAACATTTAATCAGTCTAGTGGCTGACTCTCAAGGTCTGCAGCTGCCACTGTATTAACACTGTTCTCTCTCTTTATCTGTTTCGTCTCCTGTTGGCAGAGTTACGACTCTGAACTGGCTGTTCAGACACACACACATAAGCGTGCACGCACACACACATACACGCAAATGCACACACGCATGCACGCACACACACACACACACGCACATGTCCACTCTGCACTGTAAACCACATAGAGCTCCATACTGACCTACCGGTCAAACACCCTCACGTCCACTCTGCACTGTAAAACACAGAGCTCCATACTGACCTACCGGTCAAACACCCTCACGTCCACTCTGCACTGTAAACCACATAGAGCTCCATACTGACCTACCGGTCAAACACCCTCACGTCCACTCTGCACTGTAAAACACATAGAGCTCCATACTGACCTACCGGTCAAACACCCTCACGTCCACTCTGCACTGTAAACCACACAGAGCTCCATACTAACATGCCGGTCAAACACCCTCACGTCCACTCTGTACTGTAAAACACATAGAGCTCCATACTGACCTACCGGTCAAACACCCTCACGTCCACTCTGCACTGTAAACCACATAGAGCTCCATACTAACCTACCGGTCAAACACCCTCACGTCCACTCTGCACTGTAAACCACATAGAGCTCCATACTGACCTACCGGTCAAACACCCTCAAGTCCACTCTGCACTGTAAAACACAGAGCTCCATACTGACCTACCGGTCAAACACCCTCACGTCCACTCTGCACTGTAAACCACACAGAGCTCCATACTGACCTACCGGTCAAACACCCTCACGTCCACTCTGCACTGTAAACCACATAGAGCTCCATACTGACCTACCGGTCAAACACCCTCACGTCCACTCTGCACTGTAAACCACATAGAGCTCCATACTGACCTACCGGTCAAACACCCTCACGTCCACTCTGCACTGTAAACCACATAGAGCTCCATACTGACCTACCGGTCAAACACCCTCACGTCCACTCTGCACTGTAAACCACATAGAGCTCCATACTGACCTACCGGTCAAACACCCTCACGTCCACTCTGCACTGTAAACCACATAGAGCTCCATACTAACCTACCGGTCAAACACCCTCACGTCCACTCTGCACTGTAAACCACATAGAGCTCCATACTGACCTACCGGTCAAACACCCTCAAGTCCACTCTGCACTGTAAAACACAGAGCTCCATACTGACCTACCGGTCAAACACCCTCACGTCCACTCTGCACTGTAAACCACACAGAGCTCCATACTGACCTACCGGTCAAACACCCTCACGTCCACTCTGCACTGTAAACCACATAGAGCTCCATACTGACCTACCGGTCAAACACCCTCACGTCCACTCTGCACTGTAAACCACATAGAGCTCCATACTGACCTACCGGTCAAACACCCTCACATCCACTCTGCACTGTAAACCACATAGAGCTCCATACTGACCTACCGGTCAAACACCCTCACGTCCACTCTGCACTGTAAACCACATAGAGCTCCATACTGACCTACCGGTCAAACACCCTCACGTCCACTCTGCACTGTAAACCACATAGAGCTCCATACTGACCTACCGGTCAAACACCCTCACGTCCACTCTGCACTGTAAACCACATAGAGCTCCATACTGACCTACCGGTCAAACACCCTCACGTCCACTCTGCACTGTAAACCACATAGAGCTCCATACTGACCTACCGGTCAAACACCCTCACGTCCACTCTGCACTGTAAACCACATAGAGCTCCATACTGACCTACCGGTCAAACACCCTCACGTCCACTCTGCACTGTAAACCACATAGAGCTCCATACTGACCTACCGGTCAAACACCCTCACGTCCACTCTGCACTGTAAACCACATAGAGCTCCATACTGACCTACCGGTCAAACACCCTCACGTCCACTCTGCACTGTAAAACACATAGCTCCATACTGACCTACCGGTCAAACACCCTCACGTCCACTCTGCACTGTAAAACACATAGAGCTCCATACTGACCTACCGGTCAAACACCCTCACGTCCACTCTGCACGTCCACTCTGCACTGTAAAACACATAGAGCTCCATACTGACCTACCGGTCAAACACCCTCACGTCCACTCTGCACTGTAAACCACATAGAGCTCCATACTGACCTACCGGTCAAACACCCTCACGTCCACTCTGCACTGTAAACCACATAGAGCTCCATACTGACCACCGGTCAAACACCCTCACGTCCACTCTGCACTGTAAAACACAGAGCTCCATACTGACCTACCGGTCAAACACCCTCACGTCCACTCTGCACTGTAAACCACACAGAGCTCCATACTGACCTACCGGTCAAACACCCTCACGTCCACTCTGCACTGTAAACCACATAGAGCTCCATACTGACCTACCGGTCAAACACCCTCACGTCCACTCTGCACTGTAAACCACATAGAGCTCCATACTGACCTACCGGTCAAACACCCTCACGTCCACTCTGCACTGTAAACCACATAGAGCTCCATACTGACCTACCGGTCAAACACCCTCACGTCCACTCTGCACTGTAAACCACATAGAGCTCCATACTGACCTACCGGTCAAACACCCTCACGTTCACTCTGCACTGTAAACCACATAGAGCTCCATACTGACCTACCGGTCAAACACCCTCACGTCCACTCTGCACTGTAAACCACATAGAGCTCCATACTGACCTACCGGTCAAACACCCTCACGTCCACTCTGCACTGTAAACCACATAGAGCTCCATACTGACCTACCGGTCAAACACCCTCACGTCCACTCTGCACTGTAAACCACATAGAGCTCCATACTGACCTACCGGTCAAACACCCTCACGTCCACTCTGCACTGTAAACCACATAGAGCTCCATACTGACCTACCGGTCAAACACCCTCACGTCCACTCTGCAATGTAAACCACATAGAGCTCCATACTGACCTACCGGTCAAACACCCTCACGTCCACTCTGCACTGTAAACCACATAGAGCTCCATACTGACCTACCGGTCAAACACCCTCACGTCCACTCTGCACTGTAAAACACATAGAGCTCCATACTGACCTACCGGTCAAACACCCTCACGTCCACTCTGCACTGTAAACCACATAGAGCTCCATACTGACCTACCGGTCAAACACCCTCACGTCCACTCTGCACTGTAAAACACAGAGCTCCATACTGACCTACCGGTCAAACACCCTCACGTCCACTCTGCACTGTAAAACACACAGAGCTCCATACTGACCTACCGGTCAAACACCCTCACGTCCACTCTGCACTGTAAACCACATAGAGCTCCATACTGACCTACCGGTCAAACACCCTCACGTCCACTCTGCACTGTAAACCACATAGAGCTCCATACTGACCTACCGGTCAAACACCCTCACGTCCACTCTGCACTGTAAAACACAGAACTCCATACTGACCTACCGGTCAAACACCCTCACGTCCACTCTGCACTGTAAACCACATAGAGCTCCATACTGACCTACCGGTCAAACACCCTCACGTCCACTCTGCACTGTAAACCACATAGAGCTCCATACTGACCTACCGGTTAAACACCCTCACGTCCACTCTGCAATGTAAAACACAGAGCTCCATACTGACCTACCGGTCAAACACCCTCACGTCCACTCTGCACTGTAAACCACATAGAGCTCCATACTGACCTACCGGTCAAACACCCTCACGTCCACTCTGCACTGTAAAACACAGAGCTCCATACTGACCTACCGGTCAAACACCCTCACGTCCACTCTGTTCTGTAAACCACATAGAGTTCCATACTGACCTACCGGTCAAACACCCTCACGTCCACTCTGCACTGTAAACCACATAGAGCTCCATACTGACCTACCGGTCAAACACCCTCACGTCCACTCTGCACTGTAAACCACATAGAGCTCCATACTGACCTACCGGTCAAACACCCTCACGTCCACTCTGCACTGTAAAACACATAGAGCTCCATACTGACCTACCGGTCAAACACCCTCACGTCCACTCTGCACTGTAAACCACATAGAGCTCCATACTGACCTACCGGTTAAACACCCTCATGTCCACTCTGCACTGTAAAACACAGAGCTCCATACTGACCTACCGGTCAAACACCCTCACGTCCACTCTGCACTGTAAAACACAGAGCTCCATACTGACCTACCGGTCAAACACCCTCACGTCCACTCTGCACTGTAAACCACATAGAGCTCCATACTGACCTACCGGTCAAACACCCTCACGTCCACTCTGCACTGTAAAACACAGAGCTCCATACTGACCTACCGGTCAAACACCCTCACGTCCACTCTTCACTGTAAACCACATAGAGCTCCATACTGACCTACCGGTCAAACACCCTCACGTCCACTCTGCACTGTAAAACACAGAGCTCCATAGTGACCTACCGGTCAAACACCCTCACGTCCACTCTGCACTGTAAAACACATAGAGCTCCATACTGACCTACCGGTCAAACACCCTCACGTCCACTCTGCACTGTAAACCACATAGAGCTCCATACTGACCTACCGGTCAAACACCCTCACGTCCACTCTGCACTGTAAAACACATAGAGCTCCATACTGACCTACCGGTCAAACACCCTCACGTCCACTCTGCACTGTAAACCACATAGAGCTCCATACTGACCTACCGGTCAAACACCCTCACGTCCACTCTGCACTGTAAACCACATAGAGCTCCATACTGACCTACCGGTTAAACACCCTCACGTCCACTCTGCACTATAAAACACAGAGCTCCATACTGACCCACCGGTCAAACACCCTCACGTCCACTCTGCACTGTTAACCACATAGAGCTCCATACTGACCTACCGGTCAAACACCCTCACGTCCACTCTGCAATGTAAACCACATAGAGCTCCATACTGACCTACCGGTCAAACACCCTCACGTCCACTCTGCACTGTAAAACACAGAGCTCCATACTGACCTACCGGTCAAACACCCTCACGTCCACTCTGCACTGTAAAACACATAGAGCTCCATACTGACCTACCGGTCAAACACCCTCACGTCCACTCTGCACTGTAAACCACATAGAGCTCCATACTGACCTACCGGTCAAACACCCTCACGTTCACTCTGCACTGTAAAACACATAGAGCTCCATACTGACCTACCGGTCAAACACCCTCACGTCCACTCTGCTCTGTAAAACACAGAGCTCCATACTGACCTACCGGTCAAACACCCTCACGTCCACTCTGCACTGTAAAACACAGAACTCCATACTGACCTACCGGTCAAACACCCTCACGTCCACTCTGCACTGTAAACCACATAGAGCTCCATACTGACATGCCGGTCAAACACCCTCACGTCCACTCTGCACTGTAAAACACATAGAGCTCCATACTGACCTACCGGTCAAACACCCTCACGTCCACTCTGCACTGTAAACCACATAGAGCTCCATACTGACCTACCGGTCAAACACCCTCACGTCCACTCTGCACTGTAAACCACATAGAGCTCCATACTGACCTACCGGTCAAACACCCTCACGTCCACTCTGCACTGTAAACCACATAGAGCTCCATACTGACCTACCGGTTAAACACCCTCACGTCCACTCTGCACTGTAAAACACAGAGCTCCATACTGACCTACCGGTCAAACACCCTCACGTCCACTCTGCACTGTAAACCACATAGAGCTCCATACTGACCTACCGGTCAAACACCCTCACGTCCACTCTGCACTGTAAACCACATAGAGCTCCATACTGACCTACCGGTCAAACACCCTCACGTCCACTCTGCACTGTAAACCACATAGAGCTCCATACTGACCTACCGGTTAAACACCCTCACGTCCACTCTGCACTATAAAACACAGAGCTCCATACTGACCTACCGGTCAAACACCCTCACGTCCACTCTGCACTGTTAACCACATAGAGCTCCATACTGACCTACCGGTCAAACACCCTCACGTCCACTCTGCAATGTAAACCACATAGAGCTCCATACTGACCTACCGGTCAAACACCCTCACGTCCACTCTGCACTGTAAAACACAGAGCTCCATACTGACCTACCGGTCAAACACCCTCACGTCCACTCTGCACTGTAAACCACATAGAGCTCCATACTGACCTACCGGTCAAACACCCTCACGTCCACTCTGCACTGTAAACCACATAGAGCTCCATACTGACCTACCGGTCAAACACCCTCACGTCCACTCTGCACTGTAAACCACATAGAGCTCCATACTGACCTACCGGTTAAACACCCTCACGTCCACTCTGCACTATAAAACACAGAGCTCCATACTGACCTACCGGTCAAACACCCTCACGTCCACTCTGCACTGTAAACCACATAGAGCTCCATACTGACCTACCGGTCAAACACCCTCACGTCCACTCTGCAATGTAAACCACATAGAGCTCCATACTGACCTACCGGTCAAACACCCTCACGTCCACTCTGCACTGTAAAACACAGAGCTCCATACTGACCTACCAGTCAAACACCCTCACATCCACTCTGCACTGTAAACCACATAGAGCTCCATACTGACCTACCGGTCAAACACCCTCACGTCCACTCTGCACTGTAAACCACATAGAGCTCCATACTGACCTACCGGTCAAACACCCTCACGTTCACTCTGCACTGTAAAACACATAGAGCTCCATACTGACCTACCGGTCAAACACCCTCACGTCCACTCTGCACTGTAAACCACATAGAGCTCCATACTGACCTACCGGTCAAACACCCTCACGTTCACTCTGCACTGTAAACCACATAGAGCTCCATACTGACCTACCGGTCAAACACCCTCACGTCCACTCTGCACTGTAAACCACATAGAGCTCCATACTGACCTACCGGTCAAACACCCTCACGTCCACTCTGCACTGTAAACCACATAGAGCTCCATACGGACCTACCGGTTAAACACCCTCACGTCCACTCTGCACTGTAAAACACAGAGCTCCATACTGACCTACCGGTCAAACACCCTCACGTCCACTCTGCACTGTAAACCACATAGAGCTCCATACTGACCTACCGGTCAAACACCCTCACGTCCACTCTACACTGTAAACCACATAGAGCTCCATACTGACCTACCGGTCAAACACCCTCACGTTCACTCTGCACTGTAAAACACATAGAGCTCCATGCTGACCTACTGGTCAAACACCCTCACGTCCACTCTGCACTGTAAAACACAGAGCTCCATACTGACCTACCGGTCAAACACCCTCACGTTCACTCTGCACTGTAAAACACATAGAGCTCCATACTGACCTACCGGTCAAACACCCTCACGTCCACTCTGCACTGTAAAACACAGAGCTCCATACTGACCTACCGGTCAAACACCCTCACGTCCACTCTGCACTGTAAACCACATAGAGCTCCATACTGACCTACCGGTTAAACACCCTCACGTCCACTCTGCACTGTAAACCACATAGAGCTCCATACTAACATGCCGGTCAAACACCCTCACGTCCACTCTGCACTGTAAACCACATAGAGCTCCATACTAACATGCCGGTCAAACACCCTCACGTCCACTCTGCACTGTAAAAACACATACTGACCTACCGGTCAAACACCCTCACGTCCACTCTGCACTGTAAACCACTCCATACTGACCTACCGGTCAAACACCCTCACGTCCACTCTGCACTGTAAAACACATAGAGCTGACCACCGGTCAAACACTGACACTAAAACACGGTCAAACACCTCAAACACCGTCCACTCTGCACTGTAAAACACATAGAGCTCCATACTGACCTACCGGTCAAACACCCTCACGTTCACTCTGCACTGTAAACCACATAGAGCTCCATACTGACCTACCGGTCAAACACCCTCACGTCCACTCTGCACTGTAAAACACATAGAGCTCCATACTGACCTACCGGTCAAACACCCTCACGTCCACTCTGCACTGTAAACCACATAGAGCTCCATACTGACCTACCGGTCAAACACCCTCACGTCCACTCTGCACTGTAAAACACATAGAGCTCCATACTGACCTACCGGTCAAACACCCTCACGTCCACTCTGCACTGTAAAACACATAGAGCTCCATACTGACCTACCGGTCAAACACCCTCACGTCCACTCTGCACTGTAAACCACATAGAGCTCCATACTGACCTACCGGTCAAACACCCTCACGTCCACTCTGCACTGTAAAACACATAGAGCTCCATACTGACCTACCGGTCAAACACCCTCACGTCCACTCTGCACTGTAAACCACATAGAGCTCCATACTGACCTACCGATTCAAACACCCTACTGTCCACTCTGCACTGTAAACCACATAGAGCTCCATACTGACCTACCGGTCAAACACCCTCACGTCCACTCTGCACTGTAAACCACATAGAGCTCCATACTGACCTACCGGTCAAACACCCTCACGTCCACTCTGCACTGTAAACCACATAGAGCTCCATACTGACCTACCGGTCAAACACCCTCACGTTCACTCTGCACTGTAAAACACATAGAGCTCCATACTGACCTACCGGTCAAACACCCTCACGTCCACTCTGCACTGTAAAACACATAGACTGTAAAACACATAGAGCTCCATACTGACCTACCGGTCAAACACCCTCACGTCCACTCTGCACTGTAAAACACATAGAGCTCCATACTGACCTACCGGTCAAACACCCTCACGTCCACTCTGCACTGTAAAACACTGCTCCATACTGACCTACCGGTCAAACACCCTCACGTTCACTCTGCACTGTAAACCACATAGAGCTCCATACTGACCTACCGGTCAAACACCCTCACGTCCACTCTGCATTGTAAACCACATAGAGCTCCATACTGACCTACCGGTCAAACACCCTCACGTTCACTCTGCACTGTAAACCACATAGAGCTCCATACTGACCTACCGGTCAAACACCCTCACGTTCACTCTGCACTGTAAAACACATAGAGCTCCATACTGACCTACAGGTCAAACACCCTCACGTCCACTCTGCACTGTAAAACACATAGAGCTCCATACTGACCTACCGGTCAAACACCCTCACGTTCACTCTGCACTGTAAACCACATAGAGCTCCATACTGACCTACCGGTCAAACACCCTCACGTCCACTCTGCACTGTAAAACACATAGAGCTCCATACTGACCTACCGGTCAAACACCCTCACGTCCACTCTGCACTGTAAACCACATAGAGCTCCATACTGACCTACCGGTCAAACACCCTCACGTCCACTCTGCACTGTAAACCACATAGAGCTCCATACTGACCTACCGGTTAAACACCCTCACGTCCACTCTGCACTGTAAACCACATAGAGCTCCATACTAACATGCCGGTCAAACACCCTCACGTCCACTCTGCACTGTAAAACACATAGAGCTCCATACTGACCTACCGGTCAAACACCCTCACGTTCACTCTGCACTGTAAACCACATAGAGCTCCATACTGACCTACCGGTCAAACACCCTCACGTCCACTCTGCACTGTAAAACACAGAACTCCATACTGACCTACCGGTCAAACACCCTCACGTCCACTCTGCACTGTAAACCACATAGAGCTCCATACTAACATGCCGGTCAAACACCCTCACGTCCACTCTGCACTGTAAAACACATAGAGCTCCATACTGCTCCATACTGACCTACCGGTCAAACACCCTCACGTCCACTCTGCACTGTAAAACACATAGAGCTCCATACTGACCTACCGGTCAAACACCCTCACGTCCACTCTGCACTGTAAACCACATAGAGCTCCATACTGACCTACCGGTCAAACACCCTCACGTCCACTCTGCACTGTAAACCACATAGAGCTCCATACTGACCTACCGGTCAAACACCCTCACGTCCACTCTGCACTGTAAAACACATAGAGCTCCATACTGACCTACCGGTCAAACACCCTCACGTCCACTCTGCACTGTAAACCACATAGAGCTCCATACTGACCTACCGGTCAAACACCCTCACGTCCACTCTGCACTGTAAAACACATAGAGCTCCATACTGACCTACCGGTCAAACACCCTCACGTCCACTCTGCACTGTAAAACACATAGAGCTCCATACTGACCTACCGGTCAAACACCCTCACGTCCACTCTGCACTGTAAACCACATAGAGCTCCATACTGACCTACCGGTCAAACACCCTCACGTCCACTCTGCACTGTAAACCACATAGAGCTCCATACTGACCTACCGGTTAAACACCCTCACGTCCACTCTGCACTGTAAACCACATAGAGCTCCATACTGACCTACCGGTCAAACACCCTCACGTCCACTCTGCACTGTAAACCACATAGAGCTCCATACTGACCTACCGGTCAAACACCCTCACGTCCACTCTGCACTGTAAACCACATAGAGCTCCATACTGACCTACCGGTTAAACACCCTCACGTCCACTCTGCACTGTAAACCACATAGAGCTCCATACTAACATGCCGGTCAAACACCCTCACGTCCACTCTGCACTGTAAAACACATAGAGCTCCATACTGACCTACCGGTCAAACACCCTCACGTTCACTCTGCACTGTAAACCACATAGAGCTCCACACTGACCTACCGGTCAAACACCCTCACGTCCACTCTGCACTGTAAAACACAGAACTCCATACTGACCTACCGGTCAAACACCCTCACGTCCACTCTGCACTTAAACCACATAGAGCTCCATACTAACATGCCGGTCAAACACCCTCACATCCACTCTGCACTGTAAAACACATAGAGCTCCATACTGACCTACCGGTCAAACACCCTCACGTCCACTCTGCACTGTAAAACACATAGAGCTCCATACTGACCTACCGGTCAAACACCCTCACGTCCACTCTGCACTGTAAACCACATAGAGCTCCATACTGACCTACCGGTCAAACACCCTCACGTCCACTCTGCACTGTAAAACACATAGAGCTCCATACTGACCTACCGGTTAAACACCCTCACGTCCACTCTGCACTATAAAACACAGAGCTCCATACTGACCTACCGGTCAAACACCCTCACGTCCACTCTGCACTGTAAACCACATAGAGCTCCATACTGACCTACCGGTCAAACACCCTCACGTCCACTCTGCAATGTAAACCACATAGAGCTCCATACTGACCTACCGGTCAAACACCCTCACGTCCACTCTGCACTGTAAAACACAGAGCTCCATACTGACCTACCGGTCAAACACCCTCACGTCCACTCTGCACTGTAAACCACATAGAGCTCCATACTGACCTACCGGTCAAACACCCTCACGTCCACTCTGCACTGTAAACCACATAGAAACTGACCACCGGTTAAACACCCTCACGTCCACTCTGCACTGTAAACCACATAGAGCTCCATACTAACATGCCGGTCAAACACCCTCACGTCCACTCTGCACTGTAAAACACATAGAGCTCCATACTGACCTACCGGTCAAACACCCTCACGTCCACTCTGCACTGTAAACCACATAGAGCTCCATACTGACCTACCGGTCAAACACCCTCACGTTCACTCTGCACTGTAAAACACATAGAGCTCCATACTGACCTACCGGTCAAACACCCTCACGTCCACTCTGCACTGTAAAACACATAGAGCTCCATACTGACCTACCGGTCAAACACCCTCACGTCCACTCTGCACTGTAAACCACATAGAGCTCCATACTGACCTACCGGTCAAACACCCTCACGTCCACTCTGCACTGTAAACCACATAGAGCTCCATACTGACCTACCGGTCAAACACCCTCACGTCCACTCTGCACTGTAAACCACATAGAGCTCCATACTGACCTACCGGTCAAACACCCTCACGTTCACTCTGCACTGTAAAACACATAGAGCTCCATACTGACCTACCGGTCAAACACCCTCACGTCCACTCTGCACTGTAAAACACATAGAGCTCCATACTGACCTACCGGTCAAACACCCTCGTTCCACTCTGCACTGTAAACCACATAGAGCTCCATACTGACCTACCGGTCAAACACCCTCACGTCCACTCTGCACTGTAAAACACATAGAGCTCCATACTGACCTACCGGTCAAACACCCTCACGTCCACTCTGCACTGTAAACCACATAGAGCTCCATACTGACCTACCGGTCAAACACCCTCACGTCCACTCTGCACTGTAAAACACATAGAGCTCCATACTGACCTACCGGTTAAACACCCTCACGTCCACTCTGCACTGTAAACCACATAGAGCTCCATACTAACATGCCGGTCAAACACCCTCACGTCCACTCTGCACTGTAAAACACATAGAGCTCCATACTGACCTACCGGTCAAACACCCTCACGTTCACTCTGCACTGTAAACCACATAGAGCTCCATACTGACCTACCGGTCAAACACCCTCACGTCCACTCTGCACTGTAAAACACAGAACTCCATACTGACCTACCGGTCAAACACCCTCACGTCCACTCTGCACTGTAAACCACATAGAGCTCCATACTAACATGCCGGTCAAACACCCTCACGTCCACTCTGCACTGTAAAACACATAGAGCTCCATACTGACCTACCGGTCAAACACCCTCACGTTCACTCTGCACTGTAAAACACATAGAGCTCCATACTGACCTACCGGTCAAACACCCTCACGTCCACTCTGCACTGTAAACCACATAGAGCTCCATACTGACCTACCGGTCAAACACCCTCACGTTCACTCTGCACTGTAAACCACATAGAGCTCCATACTGACCTACCGGTCAAACACCCTCACGTTCACTCTGCACTGTAAAACACATAGAGCTCCATACTGACCTACCGGTCAAACACCCTCACGTCCACTCTGCACTGTAAACCACATAGAGCTCCATACTGACCTACCGGTCAAACACCCTCACGTCCACTCTGCACTGTAAAACACATAGAGCTCCATACTGACCTACCGGTCAAACACCCTCACGTCCACTCTGCACTGTAAAACACATAGAGCTCCATACTGACCTACCGGTCAAACACCCTCACGTCCACTCTGCACTGTAAACCACATAGAGCTCCATACTGACCTACCGGTCAAACACCCTCACGTCCACTCTGCACTGTAAACCACATAGAGCTCCATACTGACCTACCGGTTAAACACCCTCACGTCCACTCTGCACTGTAAACCACATAGAGCTCCATACTGACCTACCGGTCAAACACCCTCACGTCCACTCTGCACTGTAAACCACATAGAGCTCCATACTGACCTACCGGTCAAACACCCTCACGTCCACTCTGCACTGTAAACCACATAGAGCTCCATACTGACCTACCGGTCAAACACCCTCACGTCCACTCTGCACTGTAAACCACATAGAGCTCCATACTGACCTACCGGTTAAACACCCTCACGTCCACTCTGCACTGTAAACCACATAGAGCTCCATACTAACATGCCGGTCAAACACCCTCACGTCCACTCTGCACTGTAAAACACATAGAGCTCCATACTGACCTACCGGTCAAACACCCTCACGTCCACTCTGCACTGTAAACCACATAGAGCTCCATACTGACCTACCGGTCAAACACCCTCACGTCCACTCTGCACTGTAAACCACATAGAGCTCCATACTGACCTACCGGTTAAACACCCTCACGTCCACTCTGCACTGTAAACCACATAGAGCTCCATACTGACCTACCGGTCAAACACCCTCACGTCCACTCTGCACTGTAAACCACATAGAGCTCCATACTGACCTACCGGTCAAACACCCTCACGTCCACTCTGCACTGTAAACCACATAGAGCTCCATACTGACCTACCGGTTAAACACCCTCACGTCCACTCTGCACTGTAAACCACATAGAGCTCCATACTAACATGCCGGTCAAACACCCTCACGTCCACTCTGCACTGTAAAACACATAGAGCTCCATACTGACCTACCGGTCAAACACCCTCACGTTCACTCTGCACTGTAAACCACATAGAGCTCCATACTGACCTACCGGTCAAACACCCTCACGTCCACTCTGCACTGTAAAACACAGAACTCCATACTGACCTACCGGTCAAACACCCTCACGTCCACTCTGCACTTTAAACCACATAGAGCTCCATACTAACATGCCGGTCAAACACCCTCACATCCACTCTGCACTGTAAAACACATAGAGCTCCATACTGACCTACCGGTCAAACACCCTCACGTCCACTCTGCACTGTAAAACACATAGAGCTCCATACTGACCTACCGGTCAAACACCCTCACGTCCACTCTGCACTGTAAACCACATAGAGCTCCATACTGACCTACCGGTCAAACACCCTCACGTCCACTCTGCACTGTAAAACACATAGAGCTCCATACTGACCTACCGGTTAAACACCCTCACGTCCACTCTGCACTATAAAACACAGAGCTCCATACTGACCTACCGGTCAAACACCCTCACGTCCACTCTGCACTGTAAACCACATAGAGCTCCATACTGACCTACCGGTCAAACACCCTCACGTCCACTCTGCAATGTAAACCACATAGAGCTCCATACTGACCTACCGGTCAAACACCCTCACGTCCACTCTGCACTGTAAAACACAGAGCTCCATACTGACCTACCGTTCAAACACCCTCACGTCCACTCTGCACTGTAAACCACATAGAGCTCCATACTGACCTACCGGTCAAACACCCTCACGTCCACTCTGCACTGTAAACCACATAGAGCTCCATACTGACCTACCGGTCAAACACCCTCACGTTCACTCTGCACTGTAAAACACATAGAGCTCCATACTGACCTACCGGTCAAACACCCTCACGTCCACTCTGCACTGTAAAACACAGAGCTCCATACTGACCTACCGGTCAAACACCCTCACGTTCACTCTGCACTGTAAAACACATAGAGCTCCATACTGACCTACCGGTCAAACACCCTCACGTCCACTCTGCACTGTAAAATACAGAGCTCCATACTGACCTACCGGTCAAACACCCTCACGTCCACTCTGCACTGTAAACCACATAGAGCTCCATACTGACCTACCGGTCAAACACCCTCACGTCCACTCTGCACTGTAAACCACATAGAGCTCCATACTGACCTACCGGTTAAACACCCTCACGTCCACTCTGCACTGTAAACCACATAGAACTCCATACTAACATGCCGGTCAAACACCCTCACGTCCACTCTGCACTGTAAAACACATAGAGCTCCATACTGACCTACCGGTCAAACACCCTCACGTTCACTCTGCACTGTAAACCACATAGAGCTCCATACTGACCTACCGGTCAAACACCCTCACGTCCACTCTGCACTGTAAAACACATAGAGCTCCATACTGACCTACCGGTCAAACACCCTCACGTCCACTCTGCACTGTAAACCACATAGAGCTCCATACTGACCTACCGGTCAAACACCCTCACGTCCACTCTGCACTGTAAAACACATAGAGCTCCATACTGACCTACCGGTCAAACACCCTCACGTCCACTCTGCACTGTAAAACACATAGAGCTCCATACTGACCTACCGGTTAAACACCCTCACGTCCACTCTGCACTGTAAACCACATAGAGCTCCATACTGACCTACCGGTCAAACACCCTCACGTTCACTCTGCACTGTAAACCACATAGAGCTCCATACTGACCTACCGGTCAAACACCCTCACGTTCACTCTGCACTGTAAAACACATAGAGCTCCATACTGACCTACCGGTCAAACACCCTCACGTCCACTCTGCACTGTAAACCACATAGAGCTCCATACTGACCTACCGGTCAAACACCCTCACGTCCACTCTGCACTGTAAAACACATAGAGCTCCATACTGACCTACCGGTCAAACACCCTCACGTCCACTCTGCACTGTAAAACACAGAGCTCCATACTGACCTACCGGTCAAACACCCTCACGTCCACTCTGCACTGTAAAACACATGGAGCTCCATACTGACCTACCGGTCAAACACCCTCACGTCCACTCTGCACTGTAAACCACATAGAGCTCCATACTGACCTACCGGTTAAACACCCTCACGTCCACTCTGCACTGTAAACCACATAGAGCTCCATACTAACATGCCGGTCAAACACCCTCACGTCCACTCTGCACTGTAAAACACATAGAGCTCCATACTGACCTACCGGTCAAACACCCTCACGTCCACTCTGCACTGTAAAACACATAGAGCTCCATACTGACCTACCGGTCAAACACCCTCACGTCCACTCTGCACTGTAAACCACATAGAGCTCCATACTGACCTACCGGTCAAACACCCTCACGTTCACTCTGCACTGTAAAACACATAGAGCTCCATACTGACCTACCGGTCAAACACCCTCACGTCCACTCTGCACTGTAAAACACATAGAGCTCCATACTGACCTACCGGTCAAACACCCTCACGTTCACTCTGCACTGTAAACCACATAGAGCTCCATACTGACCTACCGGTCAAACACCCTCACGTCCACTCTGCACTGTAAAACACAGAACTCCATACTGACCTACCGGTCAAACACCCTCACGTCCACTCTGCACTGTAAACCACATAGAGCTCCATACTAACATGCCGGTCAAACACCCTCACGTCCACTCTGCACTGTAAAACACATAGAGCTCCATACTGACCTACCGGTCAAACACCCTCACGTCCACTCTGCACTGTAAAACACATAGAGCTCCATACTGACCTACCGGTCAAACACCCTCACGTCCACTCTGCACTGTAAACCACATAGAGCTCCATACTGACCTACCGGTCAAACACCCTCACGTCCACTCTGCACTGTAAACCACATAGAGCTCCATACTGACCTACCGGTCAAACACCCTCACGTCCACTCTGCACTGTAAAACACATAGAGCTCCATACTGACCTACCGGTCAAACACCCTCACGTCCACTCTGCACTGTAAAACACATAGAGCTCCATACTAACATGCCGGTCAAACACCCTCACGTCCACTCTGCACTGTAAAACACATAGAGCTCCATACTAACCTACCGGTCAAACACCCTCACGTCCACTCTGCACTGTAAACCACATAGAGCTCCATACTGACCTACCGGTCAAACACCCTCACGTCCACTCTGCACTGTAAAACACATAGAGCTCCATACTGACCTACCGGTCAAACACCCTCACGTCCACTCTGCAATGTAAACCACATAGAGCTCCATACTGACCTACCGGTCAAACACCCTCACGTCCACTCTGCACTGTAAAACACATAGAGCTCCATACTGACCTACCGGTCAAACACCCTCACGTCCACTCTGTACTGTAAAACACATAGAGCTCCATACTAACCTACCGGTCAAACACCCTCACGTCCACTCTGCACTGTAAACCACATAGAGCTCCATACTGACCTACCGGTCAAACACCCTCAAGTCCACTCTGCACTGTAAACCACATAGAGCTCCATACTGACCTACCGGTCAAACACCCTCACGTCCACTCTGCACTGTAAACCACATAGAGCTCCATACTAACATGCCGGTCAAACACCCTCACGTCCACTCTGCACTGTAAACCACATAGAGCTCCATACTGACCTACCGGTCAAACACCCTCACGTCCACTCTGCACTGTAAACCACATAGAGCTCCATACTGACCTACCGGTCAAACACCCTCACGTCCACTCTGCACTGTAAACCACATAGAGCTCCATACTGACCTACCGGTCAAACACCCTCACGTCCACTCTGCACTGTAAAACACATAGAGCTCCATACTAACATGCCGGTCAAACACCCTCACGTCCACTCTGCACTGTAAACCACATAGAGCTCCATACTGACCTACCGGTCAAACACCCTCACGTCCACTCTGCACTGTAAAACACATAGAGCTCCATACTGACCTACCGGTCAAACACCCTCACGTCCACTCTGCACTGTAAAACTTATAGAGCTCCATACTGACCTACCGGTCAAACACCCTCACGTCCACTCTGCACTGTAAAACACATAGAGCTCCATACTGACCTACCGGTCAAACACCCTCACGTCCACTCTGCACTGTAAAACACAGAGCTCCATACTAACATGCCGGTCGATCAACAATGAAGTATAATGTCAAACAAACTGTCATGAATATATAAAAAAATATATAAACAAATATTCTGCAAACTTAATAGTGTGATGCAAAATGTTGCCAGAAGTTTGCAAATGTTTGCCACTAGCGGTGAATCTGCGGCAAACCTTTGTCAACAATAACAGTTATTGCCACTAATGGTGAACACATGAGTTCCATTTCTGGTAAAAACATGAGTTCCAAAACCAGTAACTGTTGATGATCAATCAGGAGGATTCAAAACATCTGTTGGAAAATGGAAACTATGCAATCTAGCTACTTACCAAAGGTGTCCGGTGAGTGTCTAACTTATTAAACTTCATAATAAACTTAAACATTTCATAAGTTAAATTATGCCTAGTTAGCAATGTTTTTTATGGGATAGAGTGAACCATTTTGTTGATACCAGTTTCAATCTATCAGCGTCACTAACTGGCTAGCACTTAGCTAGCTAATTAGCTATTGATATTTGCACAGTTAATGTGATAGGTAGCTAGCTAACTAATGAGTTGACTTAACACATTTACTTGCTGTCTTTTAATACCAATATGTATGTCAAAGTTCAGTAGCATGTTAGCTAACACAACAGCTAAGGTAGCAACAACATGAGCTTGTATTTGTATTTATTATGGATCCCCATTTGCTGCAAAATTAAGGCAGTTGTACAATTTTAAAACATTACAATACTTTCATTACAGAATTCACAACACTAAGTGTGTGCCCTCAGGCCCAAACTCCACTACCACATATCTACAACACAAAATCCATGTGTATGTGTGTGTATAGTGCATATGTTATCATGTGAGTGTATGCTTGTGTCTGTGCCTATGTTTGTGTTGCTTCACAGTCCTGCTGTTCCATAAGGTGTATTTTTACCCGCTTTTTAAATCTGATTCTACTGCTTGCCTGTTACCTGATGTGGAATAGAGTTCTGTGTAGTCATGGCTCTATGTAGAAGCTGTGTGACTCCCATAGTCTCTTGTGGACTGTGAAGAAACCTCTGGTGGCATGTCTTGTGGGTATGCATGGGGATCCGAGCTGTGTGCTAGTACTTTAAACAGACAGCTCTGTACATTCAGCTTGTCAATACCTCTTACAAAAACAAGTAATGATGTAGTCAATCTCTCTTCCACTTTGAGCCATGAGCGATTGACATGCATGTCATTAATGTTAGTTCTGTGTACTTTAAGGGCCAGCAGTGCTGCTCTGTTCTGAACCATCTGCAACTTTCCCAAATCCCTCTTTGTGGCACCTGACCACACTACTGAACAGTAGTCTAGGTGCGACAAAACCAGGGCCTGTAGGACCTGCCTTGTTGATAGTGTTGTTAAGAAAACAGAGCAGCGCTTTATGATGGATAGACTTCTCCGCATCTTAGCTACTGTTGTATCAATATGTTTTGACCATGACAGTTTACAATCCAGGGTTACTCCAAGAAGTTTAGTCACCTCAACTTGCGCATTTTCCCGATTATTCATTGCGAGATGTAGTTGAATTAATTTGAAGTCACTTTTGGAGATGCATACCCTTCCCCTACCTGTAGTGTTGGAAGAGGATGGGAGGAGTATGCATCAACAATCTGGAAATGTGTTTTTGGTGAATTCCCTCATAACACTCATTTATCTCTCAAAAAAAGTATAGTCTCCAAGATTGATAAGGTAAGCAAATAGAGTCATAATACCCATAAAACCTAGAGGTCAAAGGCTTACCCCGGCATGGCATTTTGATAACTGGGTAAGTCTCTCTAGGACAAGTTGACTTTTATCAATATATTCACCCCAAAAAATGAAACGCTAACTAGCTGCTAATGTGGCTATCATAAAGAACTACAAAGGCCGTGATGATCTGGACAAGACTGCCAAATTGAGGCAAAGGTAAGAATTTCTGGATCTAATATTAGCTAAATGCAGTAATAAATAAAATGGCAACATTTCTTTAAATGGACAATTCTGTGAACTGTCCTGTGAAAGTTTTGAAATGATTTATTTTAATTTTTTTATTGACACAATAACTGTTAGCAAAGGTGTCAAATATAGATGACGTGCAGGAGTTCGCAGGGATTTGCAGTTTTGTAAGTCTACTTTGAGTTAGCATTTTCGAATCCGAGAGAAAATTGAGCCAGATACAGTGGCTTGCGAAAGTATTCACCCCCTTGGCATTTCTTCTTACAACTTTGAATTAAAATGGATTTTTGGGGAGTTTGTATCATTGGATTTGCACAACATGCCCACCATTTTGAAGATGCAAATATTGTGTTTTGTGAAACAAACAAGAAAAAAGACAAAAAAAAATGAACTTCAGAGTGCATAACTACTCAAAAGGAAATACTTTTTAGAGCCACCTTTTGCAGCAATTACAGCTGCAAGTATCTTAGGGTATGTCTCTATAAGCTTGGCACATCTAGCCACTGGGATTTTTGGCCATTTATCAAGGCAAAACTGCTCCAGTTCCTTGAAGTTGGATGGGTTATGCTTGTGTAAAGCAATCTTTAAGTCATACCACATATTCTCAATTGGATTTAGGTCGGTGCTTTGACTAGGAAATTCCAAGACATTTAAATGCTTTCCCTTTAACTACTCGAGTGTTGCTTTAGCAGTATGCTTAGGTTCATTGCCCTGCTGGAAGGTGAACCTCCATCCCAGTCTCAAATTCCTGGAAAACTGAAACAGGTTTCCCTCGAATTTCCCTGTATTTAGCGCCATCCATCATTCCTTCAATTCTGACCAGTTTCCCATTCCCTGCCGATGAAAAACATCCCTACTGCATGATGCTGCCAACACCTTGCATCACTGTGGGGATGGTATTCTCGGGGTGATGAGAGGTGTTGGGTTTGTGCCAGATATAGCGTTTTCCTTTATGGCCAAAAAGCTCAATCTTAGTCTCATCTGACCAGAGTACCTTCTTGCATATGTTTGGGGAGTCTCCCCCAGTGGAGTGTATGGCTTAAAGTTGTCCTGTGGATAGATACGCCAATCTCCACTGTGGAGCTTTGCAGCTTCTTCTTCTTCTTTGGTGTCTTTCTTGCCTCTCTGATTAATTCCCTCCTTGCCTGGTCCGTGAGTTTTTGTGGGTGGCCCTCTCTTGGCAGGTTTGTTGTGG
This sequence comes from Oncorhynchus nerka, assembly GCF_034236695.1. Lineage (NCBI taxonomy): Eukaryota > Metazoa > Chordata > Actinopteri > Salmoniformes > Salmonidae > Oncorhynchus > Oncorhynchus nerka. The sequence continues at coordinate 2,837,573 of NC_088423.1, forward strand.
TGCCATATTCTTTCAATTTTTTAATAATGGATTTAATGGTGCTCCGTAGGATGTTCAAAGTTTAGGATATATCTTTATAACCCAACCCTAAACTGTACATCTGCACAACTTTGTCCCTGACCTGTTGGAGCGCTCCTTGGTCTTCATAGTCCCGCTTGCTTGGTGGTGCCCCTTGCTTAGTAGTGTTGCAGACTCTGAGGCCTTTCAGAACAGGTGTATATATACTGAGATCATGTGACAGATCATGTGACACTTATATTGCACAAAGGTGGACTTTATTTAACTAATTATGTGACTTCTGAAGGTAATTTGTTGCACCAGATCTTATTTAGGGGATTCATAGCAAATGGGGTGAATACATATGAACGCACCACTTTTCTGTTTTAAATTTAAAAAAATATTTTACACAAGTCAATTCTTTCATTCCACTTCACCAATTTAGACTATTTTGTTTATGTCCATTCCATGAAATCCAAATAAAAATCTATTTCAATTACAGGTTGTAATGCAACAAAATAAGAACAATGCCAAGGGGGTGAATACTTTTGCAAGGCACTGTGTATTCATAAAAGTCACCTTGTCAGAAAGAGATTTAAATGGTTATAAAAATGTTTCTCCAAGGTAAGCCTACACGAATCACAGCCCTTATTTACATTTTTTCAAAAATGATTTCTATATTCCCATATGGGAAAAATGTTGGAAAAAAGATTGGAACCATTTCCCTGTTAGACCGCTAGATTTTATGGGTATTATGATGCCTCCGCTGTGGGGCTCTAGGCATGTATTATTGCAAGAACTTTAGCCCATACATTCAATCTGTAACAATTAGATAGTTCATTGCTTTAAACTAGTAGTAGCTAAACTTTTCTGTAAAAACAGCAAGGTTGGGTTGTTGGGTTATTATAGGTTATAGATATTTGACCCAGCCAGTGGGTCAATTCTCTCGCTACGAGCATGTGAAGTCCACAATAACATGAACATGTGTTGATAAGTTGAAACTTGCAAGTCTTCTAGTACGATCACTTAGTGACTGACTGAGTGGAAAACGACTAACGTTATTTCAACAAATAAGGGTGTTTTGGCTGACTGAGTATGTTATCACACGTTACAAATTATGAATTTGATGGTTATTCAGGTTAAATAGGTTGTCCTATCGTGATTAAGTAGCCGGCTAATGTTAGCATTAGTGTAAGCTAACAACCGCTAGCTAGCTAAATGTGTCTGTAATTGTAGCTAGCTAAAGTTAGCTAGAGAGCTACCTTACTAGCTAAGTCTGACACTTATTCTGGACTGCGTTGTACACTGTTTCACTCATTAGCTAGACTTAACTTCACCAGAGCCTCTTAGAACCATGCAGGCACTTTGGGACTAGATAGTGTGGCCTTCATTTTATCATACTTTCTTTATTGATCAGTTGCACAGATATTCTGTCACAGTGACCAACCTGACACACACAATACACCACAGGCTGTGTGTTGGCACTTAGAGGTAAATTGCATTGCTCAAGGGCACAACAGGTAGTATAGAGATATTATAGCTGGTAACTCTGGCTGCCAAATCATTCCGTGCAGATTTTCTGGCAAGCAGCTAGGGGTTCGTACCGATAACCCGCTGGTAATTGGCCTGTATTTCGAACCTAGAAGCTACTGCCAACCCTATTCATTTTGTTCTTTCCTTACTCCAATGTCTTTCTTCAACCATTTGACCTGTCTTATCAACTATTCCCTCCTCAAAGTATGTAATTTAGAGATGTGGGTGAAACTATCCCTTAAAACCTCCCCCTTGCAGTTAAGTGTGTTGGGCCATTAATTGAAAGTTTGCTGGTTCAAAACTCAGTGCCAGCAAGCTGGAAAAATCTGCCATTCTGTCCTTGAGCAAGGCCGTTAACCCCCAACAACAACTGCTCCCTGGGCCCCAAAGACGTGGATGTCCATTAAGGCAGCCCCCCCACACTTCTATGATTCAGAGGGGTTGGGTTAAATGCATGAGGACACATTTCTGTTGAATGCATTCAGTTGTGCAACTGACTATGTACCCCCTTTCTCTTTTGCAGCGGAGGAGATAAACCAGGAAACGCTCTTGCTTTTGGACGACTCGACTATAGCCTGAAGTTAAAGAAGAAATAAAAGCCTTTACACGCAGTGAGTATTCTGTAAACGGCACCTTTACGCACACATGACTATATAGGACTGTGGACACACCAAGCGACACTCAAAGCTTGAGCAGTAGCCAGGTCTTGCAGGGTACATGTTGAAAGATTTGTGTATTTTGAAAACCTTATGTTAAAAGGTGTAACGGTTTTCTTCCTGGGAAGGAGAGGAGGACCAAAATGCAGCGTGGTTATTTATAAACATCTTTAATGAAAGATGAAAACGTAAACAGTATACAAAATAAGAAAACGTGGAAAAACCAAAACAGTCCTAACTGATGCAAAAAAACAGAGACAGGAACAATCACCCACAAGATACCTAAAGAATTTGGCTGCCTAAATATGGTTCCCAATCAGAGACAACGATAAACACCTGCCTCTGATTGAGAACCACTCCAGGCAACCATAGACTTACCTAGAACACTCAACTGAATACAACCCCATAGACTACAAAAACCCCTAGACAAAACAAGACATATACAGTGGGGCAAAAAAGTATTTAGTCACCCACCAATTGTGCAAGTTCTCCCACTTAAAAATATGAGAGAGACCTGTAATTTTCATCATAGGTACACTTCAACTATGACAGACAAAATTTGAAAAAAAATCCTGAAAATCACATTGTAGGATTTTTAATGAATTTATTTGCAAATTATAGTGGAAAATAACAGATGCAAATGTGAGAGGGCAGCCCAGATGACCAAGTGGCTGAACAACAACATATGGCTGGCAAACCAATTTGTGGAGTACATGAAGTAGACCAGACAGAATGGGGCCAAGACAGTAGAGATAGTCCGAGAGTATCCACATCTGCTGGATACTCCAGGCATGGTAGGTTCAGTTGTTGCCAAAAATAGACTTTGAATTTGATTCTGTTTTCTGTGATTAACTAACCTGACCGACGTGACCCACGTGACTCTGCACAGGGAGAGCTGTTACCACACTAGTTTGGAAAGGAGGCTGTTTGTTAATGCAATATTCTCTCATAGATTGTGCAATGGGGTTTGATTGGTTTTCTCAAATGTATTTTTCTCCCCGGGATTTGAAAAACCAACCATTGTAACAGAAGCGGGCGGCGCTCAGGGGCTGTATGTGTTTGATTGAGAAAGTCACAAAGGAGAGACAACCAGAAAAGGCACAGCTCCCTTCATTATTGCCGCATTGTACCGACATCAAAGAGCCATTCCAGACTGAGGTAAGGAGGACTTTTAGAGTTATGTGTTAGCCAGACTAATGATTAACGGCAATAGAAAAGTAATTGTTTGACTGCTTTACTACAGATTGCTCAGGACTTCTCTATTTTAAAAACTAGGACTAATCGGGGAAACTCACTGAGAACTGGATTTTGGTTTTCAATGACTAATCGGGGGATTTTAGTGATGTTCTATATATATGCAGGCCTCATCCACTACCCTGAGAGCACTTGATTCAGTCTATCATGTAGCCCTCAGGTTCATTACAAATCAAAAACGTCTAACACATCATTGTGATCTCTACAGCGCTGCTGGCTGGTCGTCATTGTCTCTGTTCTTTTTTAGTCAGGTCTGTAAATAAACATCAATTACAGTCCCATTCTCATTTGCTTCTACCAGTACCAAAACTCAGAACAGGTCATGGTAGAAATAGTTTTAGCTCTGTGGTCCTGAAATTCTCTCCTGAACATTTAAAAATGTGATTATCTAGTTTCATTGGTGGAGTTGAAACACTTGATTGATGTATATATCATAGAAGAGTGTAATTGTCTTTAGGACAGCTGATTTTAGTCAAGACTTTTGTGTTTTTAACGTAATATGTAATTGTTGTACTGTATGTGTGTTTATAGTTGTGTTTAATATTGTGATAGTGTATGTAAGTTGTTTGTCTGAAACGTTGTTCCCCCTGCTGCTATTGGACCAGGTCTCTCTTGGAAAAGAGATGTTATCTCAATGAGAACAACCTGTATAAATAAAGGTCAAATAAATCAAATGACAAAAAATGTAGCCTTGCCAGCCGAGAGAAGCAAGCCGAAGATCTTCCTCTTTCGAATTGCAGGTATAGTTTGAATTGACCCTGCAGGTGGTGCCTAAGATGCTCATTTATTTTTAGCCTGAAACATTCAAGTTATTCACTAAACATTCTTCTCTCCAGATTCACAAGTTGACATCGCTTTAAGACTTCTGCCAGCTATCCTCCCAACACCAGTCTACAAGATTGTCAGGAAGACATTCTGACCTACCTTCAAAGAGACCAGAAAGTCCTTCATATACTTGCAGCCTGTAAGTATAAATAGTGGACAGGCATAGGGAGATTGATGGGGAAATTAGATGACAGCATTTGTAAACCTTTAATGAAAGGAACGGCATTCCAAAAGCTATTATGCATAACTAAACAATCCAATACATTTTAAATGAATGTTTTTGAAGATGTAGGCATCAAACAGGGATTGGGTGTTGATTCATGTAAATGGCTATATAGTATACAATAGAAATTGTGTGTGATGGCATTGCCATTGTGCCTCCATGCTTTGCACAAGTCCTCATATTGAAAAAACAAATGATTTCTATCTAACAGGTTAGGACTAACATGGTTGAGGACCTGTTCCAGGCCTGAGGTGACCAGACCCTAACCATTTATGTTGGCTATTGGGGACTGCTCACAGGGGTTTACAGTCATTAGTGGACATGCATTGAAGCAAGGTACATTGCTTGGGGTGCTGGATGCGTGCTTCGTGTACTATTAGGTGTTTGATATCAACTTTCCTACAAACCACAGTGTATCAGCTGCCAGGAACAGAATCCCCCGCAGCAAGACTGTTGCAAGCATGTCTTTTTTCCACTAAACAATAGTGGATCCGTATCAGCTCTTGTGTGTAGTGTAAGAAGTGACGGGAGGAAGCCCAGTCCTCCTCCGTCTGATGTGTTTGTACTCCTGTGAATTAATAGATCAATGAGCCATGAGTTTCAGAGGGGTTGGGTTAAATGCGTAAAACACATTTTGGTTGAATACATTCAGTTGTGCAACAGACTAGGTATCGACTTTCCCCTTCATATTACAATGCTAATATGCTCTGAAAGCACTATTCATAGCTCTGTTTTAATGCATTTGTGGCTGCTTTTTGCCTACTGTAAAGTATGTGCTTGTTTGCTTTAAGTTCAAGTATTGCTGCATATCTTACTTTATTATTATCTAAATATTTCATAGTTTTGAAGTCTTCACCATTATTCTACAATATAGAAAATTGTAAAAATAAAGAAAAACCCTTGAATGAGTAGGTGTGTACAAACTTTGACTAGTACTGTATACAGTTGAAGTTGGAAGTTTACATACACTTAGGTTGGAGTCATTAAAACTAGTTTTTCAACCACTCCACACATTTCTTGTTAACAAACTATAGTTTTGGCGAGTTGGTTAAGACATCTACATCTACTAGTAATTTTTCCAACAATTGTTTACAGACAGATTATTTCACTTATAATTCACTGTATCACAATTCCAGTGGGTCAGAAGTTCACATACACTAAGTTGACTGTGCTTTTAAATAGCTTGGAAAATTCCAGAAAATTACATCATGGCTTTAACTTCTCTAGGGTAGGGGGCAGCATTTGGAATTTTAGATGAAAAGCGTGCCCAAAGTAAACTGCCTTCTACTCAGGCTCAGAAGATAGGATATGCATAGTAGATTTGGATAGAAAACACTGAAAAGTTTCCAAAACGGTTAAAATATTGTCTGTGAGTATAACATAACTGATTTGGCAGGTGAAAACCTGAGAGAAATCCATTCGGGAAGTTTTTTTGTTTTTTTGTTGTTGTAGTTTTCTATTCAATGCCATTACAGTATCCATTAACTTAGGACTCAAATTGCAGTTCCTATGCCTTCCACTAGATGTCAACAGTCTTTAGAAATTGTTTCAGGCTTGTATTCTGAAAAATGAGGGATTAAGAGCAGACTGAATGAGTGGACCCTGCCGTGTCACAGAGCTTTTTCATGCGCGCGACCGAGAGAGTGCCTTTCTTGTTTACCTTTTATATTGACCATGTTAATGTCCGGTTGAAATATTATTGATTATTTAGGGTAAAAACAACCTGAACAACCTGAAACCTGAAATTGAATTTAATCATCGTTTGACATGTTTCTATGAACTTTACGGATACAATTTAGATTTTTTTGTCTGCCTGTTGAGACTGCGTTTGAGCATGTGGATTACTGAAGAAAACGCGTGAACAAAATAGAGGTTTTCGGATATAAAGAGAGACTTTATCGAACAAAAGGAACATTTATTGAATAAATGAAATTCTTCTGAGTGCAAACATATGAAGATCATCAAAGGTAAATGATTAATTTTATCTCTATTTCTGACTTGTGTAACTCTTCTACTTGGCTGGTTACTGTTTGTAATGATTTGTCTGCTGGGCTATGTTCTCAAATAATTGTAAGGTAGGCATTCGCCGTAAAGCAATTTTGAAATCTGACACCGTGGTTGGATTCACAAGAAGTTAATCTTTAAACCTATGTAAAATAGTTATGTATTTTCTGAATTATTATAATGAGTATTATTATAATGAGTATTTCTGTATTTGAATTTGGCACTCTGCAACCTTACTGGATGTTGGCCAGTCTGGTCTGATAGGCTAATTGACATCATTTGAGTCAATTGGAGGTGTACCTGTGGATGTATTTCAAAGCCTACCTTCAAACTCAGTGCCTCTTTGCTAGACATCATGGGAAAATCAAAAGAAATCAGCTAAGAACTCAGAAAATAAATTGTAGACCTCCACAAGTCTGGTTCATTCTTGAGAGCAATTTCCAAACGCCTGAAGGTACCACGTTCATCTGTACAAACACTAGTACGCAAGTATAAACACCATGGAACCACGCAGCCGTCATACCGCTCAGGAAGGAGATGCGTTCTGTTCATTGAGATGAACATACTTAGGGGCGAAAAGTGCAAATCAATCCCAGAACAACAGCAAAGTACCTTGTGAAGATGCTGGAGGAAATGGGTAAAAAAAATATCTATATCCACAGTAAAACGAGTTCTATATCGACATAACCTGATAGGCTGCTCAGCAAGGAAGAAGCCACTGCTCCAAAACCACCATAAAAATTTGAATACGGTTTGCAACTGCACATGGGGACAAAGATCTTACTTTCTGGAGAAATGTCCTCTGGTCTGATGAAACAAAAATAGAACTGTTTGGCCATAATGACCATTGTTCTGTTTGGAGGAAAAAGGGGGAGGCTTGCATGCCAAAGAACACCATTCCAAATCTGAATCACGGGGTGGCAGCATCAACTTGTGGGGGTGCTTTGCTGCAGGAAGGACTGGTGCACTTCGCAAAATAGATGGCATCATGAGGAGGAAAATGATGTGGATATACTGAAGTATATATACAGTTGAAGTCAGACGTTAGCCAAATACATGTCAACTCAGTTTTACACAATTCCTGACATATATTCGTGGTAAAAATTCCCTGTCTTAGGTCAGATATAATGTCCCAAAAAACAACTGATTTGACATCATATTACCAAAATACCAACGGACACTTTCAACTGGTTGAGAAAGGGAATTTATCAGGGATCAAGGTAAGACCCAAGTGCAGACTGTGTGAAGTAACAATGTTTATTGTAACAACGGGGGCAGGCAAACGACAGGTCAAGGCAGGCAGGGGTCAATAATCCAGAATATACTTCCCACAGTAATGTGATGTTGGCTGGATGTCCTTTGGGTGGTGGTCCATTCTTGATACACACAGTAAACTGTTGAGCATAAAAAACCCAGCAGCCTTGCAGTTCTTGACACAAACTAGTGCGCCTGGCACCTACAACCATACCCCGTTCAAAGGCACTTAAATCCTTCACCCTCTGAATGGCACACATACACAATACAAGTCTCAGTTGTCTCAAGGCTTAAAAATCATCCTTTATCCTGTTTCTTCCCCTTCATCTACACTGATTGAAGTGGATTTAAAGTGACATTAATAAGAGATCATAGCTATCACATGAATTCACCTGGTCAATCTATGTCATGGAAAGATCAGGTGTCCTTAATTTCTTCGTCACTCTATGTAATAGCTCGGTCTGATATTCAGTTGTAACATGGACAAAAGGAATTGAGACTGCCTTGGCTGCAGATGTGAATGCTGTGAAAGTGTTACTGAGCAAATAAAGAAATCTAGGTTATGGTGTGTCAGTGATGGAAAAATCTGCTCAGCTGGCCTAGAGAAACGTTGCAGTGTGTTCTAAATGGCACACTATGGATCCTGGTAAAAAGTACTGCACTATATATGGAAAATGGTGCTTTTTGGGATGCGGCCTGTGAGTGCATGAAGGATGTCTCCCTGGCCACCTGATGCTTGCACCAGTGTGCGTGTGTGTGTTTGTGTGTGCTCTGCTATGAGGAGTCCAGGGAATAGAACACCTAATGAAATCGGATGAGTGGGAGATGACAGGTGCATTGACAGCTCTGTGACAGGGATCTGAGAGGGGGATTCATAAGTTAATACACCTGTGAACCCCTGCTCTTTTGTTTCAAGGTGAGATGGAGGATAGACTGTGGAGGGAGAGGTAGGGAGATAGAGAGGCAGAGAAAGAGAGAACAGGTGTGAGGGAGAGGGGGAGAGAAATAGAGAGAGAGAGAATCATGAGCTCATGGGCTCCTGAGTTGTTCTGCAAAAAGTAATATTATAGCTGGATGAATTGACCTGGAGACACGGCGATTCAGACAGCTAGCAGAAGGACCTTAGAGGGACGTTGTGACGGAGGAAAGTCTGTTTTAGCCTCCGCTTGCGGTGACGTCGATAGACCAGCCATGATGGATTAATAGGGTTCCGAGTAGCAGAGGTGTCCAAATCCAATTGGCAAAATAGGTATTGTGTCCCAAGAATTTGGCCGATGGATCTTTTCAGCTAACAGTCCAATACGCTCTAGACAGCTAGCAGGCCGCGGCTAGCAGATGGGCATTCAGGGGAGTCGCGACGGAGGGGCCTGTTGGAAAAAAACGCTCGAGCAGATTACGTCGGTAGTCCAGTTGTGATGGATAAGCAGGGCTTCGTTGAGTAAAAGGGGCCCAGGCCAATTGGATAAATAGGTATAGTGGCCAGAGAAATTGGCCGATGGACCTATTAGCTAACAGTCCGATATGCTCTAGACAGCTAGCGGGCCGCGGCTATCAGGCTAGCAGATGGGCATTCAGGGGATGTCAAGATGTAGTGGCCAGTTGAGTACCCCCTTGAGCAGATTGCGTCGGTAGTCCAGTCGTGAAGGATTGGCGGGGTTCCGTGCCCCGTACCGGCAGTAGAAGGGGTCTGGTTATTGTAGCCCAGCAGTGGCTGATGGGCCTCTTCAGCTAGCCGGGAGGTGGGCCTAGCATGGACTAGCTCCAGGCTAATTGGTGCTTGCTTCGGGACAGACGTTAGCCAGGAGTAGTCACTCGAGTTTGCGGTAGGAATCCGGGGATATGTTGAGAAAATAGGTCTGGTATACTCTGGTTTGAATCGCGTTGTACAAACTGGCGAGAGCATTCCGAGCTAAAGGTTAGCTGATGACCACTAGCAGTGGTTAGCTGACTACTAGCTAGTAGCTAGTGAGCTGGCAGGCTCCTGTTGGTCGATTCCGGTTCCGAGGTAAATAAAAAAGATCCACACCACATTGGGTGAGACGGGATGCAGGAGAGTTTTTTGAGGTTGAGGTTTAGAAAGATATATGTGAAATAAAATATATAACATTTAAGTCATTTAGCAGACGCTCTTATCCATAAAAAGATGTCTACATGGGACACAACAAGACGAAGGACAAAGACTGCTATGCTATCTTGGATACTAAACTTGTGACCCCAAACTTTTGAACAGTAATGTATGCCCAGGCCGTGAGCAGAGCAAAAGGCTCAACCTCAACTAGTCCCATCCTGGACCTAAAAGGTATGTATCAGAAGCTCAACATGCTCTGCTCACACTTACTGTGATGGTCCGTGCCTATACCAAACAAAAACAACGCTAGACATTATGGAACACAAAGCTTTTACTATCTCATCCTGGAATATACAGCCTTCGGAAAGTTTTCACACACCTTGACTTTTCCACCTTTTTGTTATTAAGTTACAGCCAATTATGAACATTTAAAAAATTAATAAAAAATCCTCAGCAATCCACACACAATAGCCCATAATGACAAAGCGTTAAAAAGGTTTTTATAGATTTTTACAAATGTATCAAAAATAAAAACTATAATACCTTATTTACATAAGTATTCAGACCCTTGCTATGAGAGGGGAAGAGACTCAGGGTGTATGCTAATGTGGTATAGAGCAGACCTAACCCACGGTATTAAATTAGTCAAACAGGAACATTTTACATCTGGCTAGAAATAAATAATGTTATGATCTCAACAGAGAAAAATATCCTCATGTGTGCCACTTATATCCCAGCAATAGAATCCCCATACTGGTGACAGGAGGCAGTATTTTCACGTCCAGATGAAATGCATGCCCAAATTCAACTTCCTGCTACTCATCCCCAGAAGATAATATATGCATATTATTAGTATATTTTGATAGAAAACACTCAGTTTCTTAAAATGTTTGAATCATGTCTGTGAGTATAACAGAACTTATGTAGCAGGCGAAACCCAGACGAAAAACCATTCAGATTTCTTTTTTTTCAGGTCACTCTCTTTTCATTGGGAATCCAGATTTCTAAGGGACCATCTTGCAGTTCCTACCGCTTCCACTGGATGTCACCAGTCATTAAAAATTGGTTGAGGTTTTTCCTTTGTGTAATGAAGAAGTAGCCCTGTTCAAAACGAGGGTCACTTCTAGTGTACTGTTCGTTAGAGGCGCGTGACCACAAAGGTAGTGTCAGTTTGTTTTCTTTCTGTATTGAACACAGATCATCCCGTCTTAAGTTTTATTGATTATTTACTTTTAAAAAATACCTCAAGTTGTATTACAAAAGTGGTTTGAAATGTTTTGGCAAAGTTTACAGGTAACTTTTGAGATATTTTGTAGTCACGTTGCGCAAGTTGGAACCGGTGTTTTTCTGGATCAAACGCGCCAAATAAATTGACATTTTGGACATATATCGACGGAATTAATGGAACAAAAGGACCATTTGTGACGTTTATGAGACATATTGGAGTGCCAACAAAAGAAGCTCGTCAAAGGTAAGGCATGAATTATATTTTTATTTCTGAGTTTTGTGTCGCCTGCAGGGTTGAAATATGGTTTCTCTCTTTGTTTACTATGGTGAACTCTGACATGTTGGCTGGATTCCTAACAAATGTACCTTTAAATTTGCTATCTTGCATGTGTGATTTAATGAAAGTTAGATTTTCATAGTAATTTATTTGAATTTAGCGTTCTGCATTTTCCCTGGCTTTTGTCCAGGTAGGACGCAGGCGTCCCACACATCCCAGAGAATTAAGCAGCCATTTTCTTTCTGAGTGTGCTTTGAGAGGCAGTTTTGCTGCTGCTGATCATGTTTTTTCCACGTTGAGCTGTGCTGCTCTGTGGTGGGTCCCCAAGGGGCCACTGGAACTTGTTTTGTGCCGATGCTCCTCTACTTTCCTTCTTTCTCATCTTTCTCTCTCTTCTATCTCTCCTCTCATTCTCTTTCTCACTCTCTCACTCTCTCACCCTCTCATTTTCCTGCAGTGAAATGTGGTGTTTAAGGAACCCCTCAGATTAACATGTAATACATCAATACATCTAGACGCTAGCGTCCCACATATCCCATAGAGGTTAAGAGATGTCCTGCCCTAAATTATACATTTGTCCACATCCTGGTAACTTTCAATAAACTTGGCTAGACCACAAACCCAGGAACTCTTCTAAATGCAACCAGTGCAACGATTGCAGAAATGTTGCACAGAAAAAGTATTTTGTTGACACTGCTTCTAAAATGGAGTATCATTTCATTAACTGCAAAACCACTCGTGTCATTACAGATTGGAATGTCCACAGTGCAAGGTTACATTGGATGAACAAAGAGACGCCTTCAAGACCGCTTATGTCACGTCCTGACCTTAGTTCCTTTTTTATGTCTCTATTTTAGGTTGGTCAGAGCATGAGTTGGAGTGGGCATTCTATGTTTGTATTTCCATGTGTTTGGCCTGGTATGGTTCCCAATCATTGTCTCTGATTGAGAACCATACTTAGGCAGCCTGTTTCGCCCTTGAGTTGTGGGTAGTTGTTTTGTGTATCTGTCTCTGTACCAGACAGGACTGTTTTGTTTGTTCCGTTTTGTTATTTTTGTTCCAGTGCTCAGTGTAATAAAAAGATCATGAGCAAGTACCACGCTGCACCTGGGTCCTCCCCTTCTTCCACCTACGACAGCCATTACAGCTTAGCAGAACACAAGTATGCCATACGGGAAGGCAATGAAGACTTCCCGTATGGCAAGGCACTACAAATCCTTACACCATGGCAACCCTGCCTCCCTACAAGCTATGGGTGTTGATCATGTTCTGCCCGCAATTAGAAAAGGGGACTGTCTTAAACAGCTAAACCAAAGGGAAGGTTTGGGGATTTACAAACTACAGGCCACTAAGTACCCTGGTATAAATGAAGATTTGGATTTCTCACCTTTCCTGTAGGTTTGTGAGTAGAGGCCGACCGATTAATCGGAATGGCCAATTAATTATGGCCGATTTCAAGTTTTCATAATAATCCGTAATCGGCATTTTTGGACACCAATTATGGCCGATTACATTGCACTCCACGGGGAGACTGTGTGGCAGCCTGACTACCTGTTATGCGAGTGCAGCAAGGAGCCAAGGTAAGGTGCTAGCTAGCATTAAATCTTATAAAAACCAATCAATCTTAACATAATCACTGGTTAACTACACTTCGTTGATGATACTACGAGTTTAACTAGCTTGTCCTGCGTTGCATATAATTGATGCGGTGCCTGTTAATTTATCATTGAATCACAGCCAACTTCACCAAATAGGTGACTTAACAAGCATATTCGCGAAAAAAGCAGTCATTGCACCGATGTGTACCTAACCATAAACATCAACGCCTTTCTTAAAATCAATACACAAGTATATGTTTTTAAATCTGCACATTTAGTTAATATTGCCTGCTAACATTAATTTATTTTAACTAGGGAAATTGTGTCACTTCTCTTGCGTGCTGTGCAACAGAGTCAAGGTATATGCAGCAGTTTGGGCCGTCTGCCTGGTTGCGAACTGTGTGAAGACTATTTATTCCTAACAAAGACAGCCAACTTCGCCAAACGGGGGATGATTTAACAAAAGCGAATTTGCTAAAAAAGCACAATCGTTGCACGAATGCACCTAACCATAAACATCAATGCCTTTCTTAAAATCAATACACAGAAATATATTTTATTAAACCTGCATATTTAGTTAAAAGAAATCCAGGTTAGCAGGCAATATTAAACTAGGGAAATTGTGTCACTTCTCGTGCGTTCATTGTATGCAGAGTCAGGGTATATGCAACAGTTTGGGCCGCCTGGTTTGTTGCGAACTAAGTCTGACTGAGTGGTGGTAGGCAGCAGGCTCGTAAGCATTCATTCAAACAGCACCTTCGTGCGTTTGCCAGCAGCTCTTCGCTGTGCTTCAAGCATTGAGCTGTTTATGACTTCAAGCCTATCAACTCCCGAGCTAGTTAGCGGGGTGCGCGCTAATAGCTTTTCAATTGGTGACGGCACTCGCTCTGAGACCTTGAAGTAGTTATTCCCTGCTGCGGCTTTTGTGGAGCGATGGGTAACGATGCTTCGAGGGTAGCTGTTGTCGATGTGTTCCTGGTTCGAGTCCAGGTAGGGGCAAGGATAGGGACGGAAGCTATACTGTTACACTGGCAATACTAAAGTGCCTATAAGAACATCCAATAGTTAAAGGTATATGAAATACAAATGGTATAGAGAGAAATAGTCCTATAATAACTACATCTTAACTTCTTACCTGGGAATATTAAAGACTCATGTTAAAAGGAACCACCAGCTTTCATATGTTCTCATGTTCTGAGCAAGGAACTTAAACATTAGCTTTTTTACATGGCACATATTGCACTTTTACTTTCTTCTCCAACACTTTGTTTTTGCATTATTGAAACCAAATTGAACATGTTTGATTATTTATTTGAAGCTAAATTGATTTTATTGATGTATTATATTAAGTTAAACTAAAAGTGTTCATTAAGTATTCTTGTAATTGTCATTATTTACAAATAAATAAATACATTTAAAGGAATCTAACGATTAATCGGTATCGGCTTTTTTTGGTCCTCCAATAACCGGTATCGGTATCGGCGTTGAAAAATCATAATCAATCGACCTCTAGTTGTGAGAGGTCCTTTTGCTGTCATCTACTGGACTTTTGCTCTATTGCGCTCAGCTATGTTTAGACATTTGTGGTCCATGTTTGCTGTGTTCTAGTTTTCTATAAATTGATGGCTCTCTTATTCTTAAAACTTTGCACAGTTATATGCAAGGTTAGGACTACCTTTCCAGGTGTTATGATGCTTCCAGCCTTGAGATGCATTTTTTAAATAAAATATCTACAGTATTTTATTTTTAATGTGTATAGTATTGATTACTAGGTGTTGTCCAATGAATTCTGTAACCACTCCCTCTTCAAATCAGGGTTGATTGGAAAAACATGTTGAAAAGAGGACATTGTATTATCATATCTTTGTACTCCCTGACTAAGGCCATGCAGCCGAAACGCATCAGTTTCCATTGAACCATACAAATATTAAGAGTGCCTTGGTCCTCCTTCCATTTGGATGACATAATAGGACATTTTGAAATGTTATTTTGTAACTTGTGTAAGTGTAATATTTACTGTTCACTTCTTGTTTATTTCACTTCTGTTTATCCAAGCCCCTTGAATTGGATTGAGAGAGAGAGAGAAAATAAAGTGGACAGGTGGTACATTTAGCAGTCAGTCAAGTCTGTCCACAGAGGAAGAGTCCTCAGCGAAGATAATGACAGCCTTTGATGACACTCAAACCATATATAAATACTGTATGCCCCTTGAGCAGAAGTAGGCCCTCTAGTATACTGCTGAAGAGAGAGGTTAGTCATTCTAAAGGACTTTGTAGGAGACTGGTCAGTGTTAAACAAGGACATGTGTCATCAAAGCAACTTAGTTGAACCATTGACATCTTTTTAGCGTTGTGATGTGTTAGTATGTTCACTACAGACTGAACCAGAGGATAATTGATTTGCATAGTGTGAGTTGTTGTTTTCCTTTCTTTGAAATGTTTATCTTCATAAATATAACCACATAAGCTCTCATTACCAGATGAGCAAGACAGTATATCTTGAAGCAGATCATTTTCTCTGTGACATAATTTCTTATATACTTTCCTATACAGGTGAATAAACTCATAATTTCCAAACTCTATCAAGGTCAAAGGACCAGGATCAGTGGGGTTGTACACCATATGTTTTACAGCTGTCCCGGCAGTCTTCCCTTCTCCAACGGTTAGTGCTGACGAAACTGGCAGGTCCCAGACTGCTATGTGGTAGGAGATCCCTTACCACATTACTTAGCAACGATTAGGTCAGAGTCTGAGAATGAGCAACATCACTCTCTATTCTTACGGGTGTTTATCAACAACACACTTCACTTCTGTTGGAGAGGTACAGTGCATTCGGAAAGTATTCAAACCCCTTGACTTTTTCCACATTTTGTTGGACTGGATGGCCAGTCCTCTTCTGGCTGTGTCGGGTGGAGATTATAACAGAGCGAGGCCAAGATGTTCAAATGTTCATAGATGACCAGCAGGGTCAAATAATAATAATCACAGTGGTTGTAGAGGGTGCAACAGGTCAGCACCTCAGGAGTAAATGTCCGTTGGCTTTTCATAGCCGATCATTCAGAATATCTCTACCGCTCCTGCTGTCTCTAGAGAGTTGAAAACAGCAGGTCTGAGACAGGTAGCACATCCAGTGAACAGGTCAGGGTTCCATAGCCGCAGGCAGAAGAGTTGAAACTGGAGCAGCAGTACGGCCAGGTGGACTGGGGACAGCAATGAGTCATCAAGCCAGGTAGTCCTGAGGCATGGTCCTAGGGCTCAGGTCCTCCGAGAGAGAGAGAAAAAGAGAGAGCATACTTAAATTCAAACAGGACTCTGTATAAGACAGGATAAATACTCCAGATGTAACAGACTGACCCTAGCCCCCCGACACAAACTACTGCAGTACAAATGCTGGAGGCTGAGACAGGAGGGGTCGGGAGACACTGTTGCCCCGTCTGACGATACCCCCGGACAGGACCAAACAGGCAAGATATAACCCCACCCACTTTGCCAAAGCACAGCCCCAACACCACTAGAGGGATATCTTCAACCACCAACTTACCATCATGAGACAAGGCCGAGTATAGCCCACAAAGATCTCTGCAACGGCACAACCGAAGGGGGGGCGCCAACCCGGACCGGAAGATCATGTCAGTGACTCAACCCACTCAAGTGACGCACCCCTCCTAGGGATGGCATGGAAGAGCACCATTAAACCAGTGACTCAGCCCCTGTAATAGGGATAGAGGCAGAGAATCCCAGTGGAGAGAGGGGAACCGGCCAGGCAGAGACTGCAAGGGCGGTTCGTTGCTCCAGTGCCTTTCTGTTCACCTTCACACTCCTACACTCAATCATAAGACCTACTGAAGAGATGAGTCTTCAGTAAAGACTTAAAGGTTGAGACCGAGTCTGCGTCTCTCACATGGATAGGCAGACCATTCCATAAAAATCGAGCTCTATAGGAGAAAGCCCTGCCTCTAGCTGTTTGCTTAGAAATTCTAGGGACAGTAAGGAGGCCCGCTTCTTCTGACTGTGGCGTATATGTCGGTACGGCAGGACCAAATCGGAAAGATAGGTAGGAGCAAGCCCATGTAATGTTTTGTAGGTTAGCAGTAACACCTTGAAATCAGCCTGTGCCTTAACAGGAAGCCAGTGTAGAGAGGCTAGCACTGGAGTAATATGATTTAAAAAATGGTTTGAGTCAAGATTCTAACAGCTGTGTTTAGCACTAACTGAAGTGTATTTAGTGCTTTATCCGGGTAGCCGGAAAGTAGAGCATTGCAGTAGTCTAACCTAGAAGTGACAAAAGCATGGATTAAATATTCTGCATCATTTTTGGAAAGAAAGTTTATGATTTATGCAATGATACATAAATGGAAAAAGCTGTCCTTGAAACAGTCTTGATATGTTTGTCAAAAGAGAGATCATGGTCCAGAGTTACGCTGAGGTCCTTCACAGTTTTACTTGACACGACTGTACAACCATCAAGATTAATTGACAGATTCAACAGAAGATATCGTTGTTTCGTGGGACCTAGAAAAACATCTCTGTTTTGTTTGTTTAAAAGCAGAAAATATGCCGCCATCCAAATCAAATCAAATTTTATTTGTCACATACACATGGTTAGCAGATGTTAATGCGAGTGTAGCGAAATGCTTGTGCTTCTAGTTCCGACAATGCAGTGATAACCAACAAGTAATCTAACTAACAATTCTAAAACTACTGTCTTATACACAGTGTAAGGGGATAAAGAATATGTACATAAGGATATATGAGTGAGTGATGGTACAGAGCAGCATACAGTAGATGGTATCGAGTACAGTATATACATATGAGATGAGTATGTAGACAAAGTAAACAAAGTGGCATAGTTAAAGTGGCTAGTGATACATGTATTACATAAGGATGCAGTCGATGATGTAGAGTACAGTATATACGTATGCATATGAGATGAATAATGTAGGGTAAGTAACATTATATAAGGTAGCATTGTTTAAAGTGGCTAGTGATATATTTACATCATTTCCCATCAATTCCCATTATTAAAGTGGCTGGAGTTGGGTCAGTGTCAATGACAGTGTGTTGGCAGCAGCCACTCAATGGTGGCTGTTTAACAGTCTGATAGCCTTGAGATAGAAGCTGTTTTTCAGTCTCTGTCCCAGCTTTGATGCACCTGTACTGACCTCGCCTTCTGGATGATAGCGGGGTGAACAGGCAGTGGTTCGGGTGGTTGATGTCCTTGATGATCTTTATGGCCTTCCTGTAACATCGGGTGGTGTAGGTGTCCTGGAGGGCAGGTAGTTTGCCCCCGGTGTTGCGTTGTGCAGACCTCACTACTCTCTGGAGAGCCTTACGGTTGAGGGCGGAGCAGTTGCCGTACCAGGCGGTGATACAGCCCGCCAGGATGCTCTCGATTGTGCATCTGTAGAAGTTTGTGAGTGCTTTTGGTGACAAGCCGAATTTCTTCAGCCTCCTGAGGTTGAAGAGGCGCTGCTGCGCCTTCTTCACGACGCTGTCAGTGTGAGTGGACCAATTCAGTTTGTCTGTGATGTGTATGCCGAGGAACTTAAAACTTGCTACCCTCTCCACTACTGTTCCATCGATGTGGATAGGGGTGTTCCCTCTGCTGTTTCCTGAAGTCCACAATCATCTCCTTAGTTTTGTTGACGTTGAGTGTGAGGTTATTTTCCTGACACCACACTCCGAGGGCCCTCACCTCCTCCCTGTAGGCCGTCTCGTCGTTGTTGGTAATCAAGCCTACCACTGTTGTGTCGTCCGCAAACTTGATGATTGAGTTGGAGGCGTGCGTGGCCACGCAGTCGTGGGTGAACAGGGAGTACAGGAGAGGGCTCAGAACGCACCCTTGTGGGGCCCCGTGTTGAGGATCAGCGGGGAGGAGATGTTGTTGCCTACCCTCACCACCTGGGGCGGCCCGTCAGGAAGTCCAGTACCCAGTTGCACAGGGCGGGGTCGAGACCCAGGGTCTCGAGCTTGATGACGAGCTTGGAGGGTACTATGGTGTTGAATGCCGAGCTGTAGTCGATGAACAGCATTCTCACATAGGTATTCCTCTTGTCCAGGTGGGTTAGGGCAGTGTGCAGTGTGGTTGAGATTGCATCGTCTGTGGACCTATTTGGGCGGTAAGCAAATTGGAGTGGGTCTAGGGTGTCAGGTAGGGTGGAGGTGATATGGTCCTTGACTAGTCTCTCAAAGCACTTCATGATGACGGAAGTGAGTGCTACGGGGCGGTAGTCGTTTAGCTCAGTTACCTTAGCTTTCTTGGGAACAGGAACAATGGTGGCCCTCTTGAAGCATGTGGGAACAGCAGACTGGTATAGGGATTGATTGAATATGTCCGTAAACACACCGGCCAGCTGGTCTGCGCATGCTCTGAGGGCGCGGCTGGGGATGCCGTCTGGGCCTGCAGCCTTGCGAGGGTTAACACGTTTAAATGTCTTACTCACCTCGGCTGCAGTGAAGGAGAGACCGCATGTTTTCGTTGCAGGCCGTGTCAGTGGCACTGTATTGTCCTCAAAGCGGGCAAAAAAGTTATTTAGTCTGCCTGGGAGCAAGACATCCTGGTCCGTGACTGGGCTGGGTTTCTTCTTGTAGTCCGTGATTGACTGTAGACCCTGCCACATGCCTCTTGTGTCTGAGCCATTGAATTGAGATTCCACTTTGTCTCTGTACTGACGCTTAGCTTGTTTAATAGCCTTGCGGAGGGAATAGCTGCGTTGTTTATATTCGGACATGTTACCAGACACCTTGCCCTGATTAAAAGCATCCACTTCCTTATGTCTGAAACACAGGCTTCCAGGGAGGGCAATTTTGAGGCTTCACCATGTTTCATCAAAAAGTACAGCTGTGTGTCATCTGCATAGCAGTGAAAATTAACATTATGTTTCTGAATGGCATCACCAATAGGTAAAATATGTAGTGAAAACAATAGTGGTCCTAAAACAGAGCCTTGAGGAACACCAAAAATTACAGTTGTTTTGTCAGAGGACAAACCATCTACTGAGACAAATTGATATCTTTCCGACAGATAAAATCTAAACCAGTCCAGAACTTGTCCATGTAGACCAATTTGGGTTTCCAATTTCTCCAAAAGAATGTGGTAAACGTTGGTTTTAAGAGCAGCACTAAGGTCTAGGAGCACGAGGACAGTTGCAAAGCTATCATCAAGACAAGGCTACTTTGAAGAATCTCAAATATAAAATGTATTTTGATATGTTGCGAAAGTATTCACACCCTTGGCATTTGTCCTATTTTGTTGCCTTTACAACCTGTAATTAAAATGGCT
Organism: Oncorhynchus nerka; assembly: GCF_034236695.1. Lineage (NCBI taxonomy): Eukaryota > Metazoa > Chordata > Actinopteri > Salmoniformes > Salmonidae > Oncorhynchus > Oncorhynchus nerka. The sequence goes on from NC_088423.1 coordinate 2,857,770, forward strand.
TTTTGGTGGGGTTTGTATCATTTTATTTACATGCCTACCACTTTGAAGATGCAAAATATGTTTTACTGTGAAACAAACAACAAATAAGACAAAAATACAGAACTTGAGAGTACATAAATATTCACCCCCCCCCCAAAGGCAATACTATGTAGAGCCACCTTTTGCAGCAATTACAGCTGCAAGTCTCTTGGGGTATGTCTCTATAAGCTTGGCACATCTAGCCAATGGGATTTTTGGTCATTCTGCAAGGCAAAACTGCTCAAGCTCATTCAAGTTGGATGGGTTCCGCTTGTGTACAGCAATCTTTAAGTCATACCACAGATTCTCAATTGGATTGAAGTCTGGGCTTTGACTAGGCCATTCCAAGACAGTTAAATATTTCCCCTTAAACCACTCGTGATGCTTTAGCAGTATGCTTAGAGTCATTATGCTGCAGGAAGGTGAACCTCCATCCCTGTCTCAAATCTCTGGAAGACTGAAACAGGTTTCCCTCAAGAATTTCCCTGTATTTAGCGCCATCCATCATTCCTTTAATTCTGATCAGTTTCCCAGTCCCTGCCGATGAAAAACATCCCCACAGCAAAATGCTGCCACCACCACGCTTCGCTGTAGGGATGGTGTTGAGAGGTGTTGGGTTTGCGCAAGACATAGCGTTTTCATTGATGGTCAAAAAGCTCAATTTTAGACTCATCTGACCAGAGTACCATCATCCATATGTTTGGGGAGTTTCCCAAATGCATTTTGGCAAACAACAAATATGTTTGCTTATTTTTTTCTGGACACTCTTCTGTAAAGCCCAGCTCTGTGGAGTGTGTGGCTTAAAGTGGACAGATACTCCAATCTATGCTGTGGGGATTTGCAGCTCCTTCAGGGTTATCTTTGGTCTCTTTGTTGCCTCTCTGATTAATACCCTCCTTGCCTGGTCCGTGAGTTTTAGTTGGCGGCCCTCTCTTGGCAGGTTTGTTGTGGTGCCATATTCTTTCCATTTTTTAATAATGGATTTAATGGTGCTCTGTGGGATGTTCAAAGTTTCAGATCTTTTTTCTAACCCAACCCTGATCTGTACTTCTCCACAACTTTGTCCCTGACCTCTTTGGAGAGCTTATTGTTCTTCATGGTGCCACTTGCTTGGTGGTGCCCCTTGTTTAGTGGTGTTGCAGACTCTGGGGCCTTTCAGAACATATACTGAGACCATGTGACATTTCATGTGACACTTAGATTGCACACATGTGGACTTTATTTCACTAATTATGTGACTTCTGAAGGTAATTTGTTTCACCAGATCTTATTTAGGGGCTTCATAGCAAAGAAGGTGAATAGATATACACCACCACTTTTCCGTTTTATATTTTTTTGAATTTTTAGAAACTTTATTTTTTTCATTTCACTTCGCCAATTTGGATTATTTTGTGTATGTCCATGCAACAAAATAGGAAAAACGCCAAGGGTGTGAATACCTTTGCAAGGCACTGTATATCCCTGTGTTCCCTGTCTCTCTGTGCCAGTTCGTCTTGTTTTCCAGGTCAACCAGCGTTTTTCCTTGCTCCTATTTTTCCCAGTCTCTGCTTATTTCTAGTCCTCCTGGTTTTGACCCTTGCCTGTCCTGACTCCAAACTCGCCTGCCTGACAAGTCTGCCTGCTCTGACTACTAGCCTGCCTATCCCCTTATACTGTTTTGGACTTGGATCTGGTTTCTGACCCCTTCCCAGCCTGACATCGAGACTGCCTATCGCCTGGTACTGTTTGGACTCTAACCTGGTTTATGAAGTCTTGCCTGGCCCCGACCTGCCTTTGCCTACTCCCTTTGTTATAATGAATATCGGAGCTCTACCATCTGCCTCCTGTGTCTGCATTTGGGTCTCACCTTTATACTGTGTTCTGTTCTGTTCGACAGGCAACCCTTTATCCACAATATAGCAGGGGGTGTAAAGCCATATCCCGGAAGTTTTTCCACTTACAGACTATGATCGATAATGTCAAAAGCTGCACTGAAGTCTAACAAAACAGTCACAACATGTTTTTTTTGCATCAATTTCTCTCAGCCAATCATCAGTAATTTATGTAAGTGCTGTGCTTTTTGAATGTCCTTCCCTATAAGCGTTCTGAAAGTCTGTTTCAATTTGTTTACTTTATAATTGCATTGTAACTGGTCTAACACAATTTTTCAAAACTTTACTAAGGGTTGGTAACAATAAAGGGGATTTACTATTCTTAGGTAGGATAATAACTTTTGCTTCCCTCCAGGCCTAAGGGTATACACTTTATAGTGAGCTTAAATTGGCGATATGGCAAATAGGAGTGGCAATATCGTCTGCTATTATCCTCAGTAATTTCCATCCAAGTTGCCAGACCCTGGTGGCTTGTCATGATTGTCAACAATAATTTTTACCTCTTCCAAACGTACTTTACAGGATTCAAAATTGCATTGCTTGTCTTTCATGATTTGGTCAGATATAACTGGCTGTGTAGTGTCAGCATGGTTGAACTGGAGAGGGTTTCCACTGTTATGTCGCCCCGGACGGTCAACTGGACATCACATGGTTGAACTGGAAAGGGTGTCCACTGTTTAGTCGCTCTGGACAGTCTACTGAGCATCACATGGTTGAACTGCCCGGGGGTTTTCACTGTTAAGTCACCCCGGACATCCTACTGGGCATCACATGGTTGAACTGGAGAGTAGACATCAGCAACACCTTAGATAAGTGTCTCAAGATGACTGTGAACAAAGAGACCAGACATGGGGTTTGTTATATACCGGAGAGCCCCTAGAAAACGTATATCATAACAGTATCATAACGACGTTCCTTACCCCTGAATGGACTGGTGACAATGCTATGCTATTTCAAGAGGGATAGGCGCAAGATAAGAATTATGTAAAAAGAGACATGTACTCCATTCTCACCTAGACACAAATATTGCCTCCAGAGAGAATGATTCACAGTACAAAACACCCAAGCATTACCAATTAGTTTGGCAATTAGACTATGCACAGGAAGCTGAGATAGGAGGGTTAATGTAGCAGAGAGACATAGAAACAAAAATATATTTAATAGAAGCAGAATAGAATCAGCTATTAACTATGTCTCCCAAATGACAGCCTATTCCTTATATAGTGCATTACTTTGGACCCGGGAAAATACAGGCTTAGTAAAGGCCCAGTGCACTACTTTTGTGATGTTTTTTTATTAAATATTTCAATTTTTCAGGGGGTGCTGCAGCTGCCTCAGCACCCCTATTTCCCACGGCTATGGCTACGTGTGGCTTATTTGATCAAATAGAAGTTTCATAATGCTTAGGTTGTTACGAGTGTGCTGATAACGTACAAGTATTACACGTGACGACCCGTCAAATTTGACAAAAAACACTTTATATCGGCGCATATCTGCCCTCTCATTGGCTAGAATGGTCCCACCTGATCTTGCCTCCTCCCGGCTGCTTTCCATTTTTTAAGACATTTATTTTAATATTTAGAGTGGCCACTTGACTATCTGGTCAATATAATGGATCATATGTGCAAAGGTTCAAGAGAGAGGACCATACTTGAATGCAAAACTTTAATTAGTTGCCTTTGAATGCAGCTCCCCAGCACCTCAACAGGCATCAGACTCTAATCAGTCTAAGAAGTTGGGGGAGGAGGGTTCTAAACTGACACATTTCAGATGGTCATACTATGGATCATTGAGCTATTTGATTAAGCATTTTAGGTGTATAAAAAACATATACTACTACTAAGCCCATAGAAATGTGTTGAAATGGTTTAGAATATTTAGTGAGGAAATAGAATGGATGTGAGAATGAGGATCCAGGAAGGAATGAGAATGGACTGGATAAAGCAGAGGGCTGCAGATGGAGGATCCAGGAAGGAATGAGAATGGACTGGATAAAGCAGAGGGCTGCAGATGGAATATCCAGGAAGGAATGAGAATGGACTGGATAAAGCAGAGGGCTGCAGATGGACAATCCAGGAAGGAATGAGAATGGACTGGATAAAGCAGAGGGCTGCAGATGGAGGGATCACGGAAGGAATGAGAATGGACTGGATAAAGCAGAGGGCTGCAGATGGAGGATCCAGGAAGGAATGAGAATGGACTGGATAAAGCAGAGGGCTGCAGATGGAGGATCCAGGAAGGAATGAGAATGGACTGGATAAAGCAGAGGGCTGCAGATTGAGGTTCCAGGAAGGAATGAGAATGGACTGGATAAAGCAGAGGGCTGCAGATGGAGGTTCCAGGAAGGAATGAAAATGGACTGGATAAAGCAGAGGGCTGCAGATGGAGGATCCAGGAACGAATGAGAATGGACTGGATAAAGCAGAGGGCTGCAGATGGACAATCCAGGAAGGAATGAGAATGGACTGGATAAAGCAGAGGGCTGCAGATGGAGGGATCACGGAAGGAATGAGAATGGACTGGATAAAGCAGAGGGCTGCAGATGGAGGATCCAGGAAGGAATGAGAATGGACTGGATAAAGCAGAGGGCTGCAGATGGAGGTTCCAGGAAGGAATGAGAATGGACTGGATAAAGCAGAGGGCTGCAGATGGATTTTCCAGGAAGGAATGAAAATGGACTGGATAAAGCAGAGGGCTGCAGATGGAGGATCCAGGAACGAATGAGAATGGACTGGATAAAGCAGAGGGCTGCAGATGGAGTATCCAGGAGGAAATGAGAATGGACTGGATAAAGCAGAGGGCTGCAGATGGAGTATCCAGGAAGGAATGAGAATGGACTGGATAAAGCAGAGGGCTTCAGATGGAGGATCCAGGAAGGAATGAGAATGGACTGGATAAAGCAGAGGGCTGCAGATGGAATATCCAGGAAGGAATGAGAATGGACTGGATAAAGCAGAGGGCTGCAGATGGAGGATCCAGGAAGGAATGAGAATGGACTGGATAAAGCAGAGGGCTGCAGATGGAGATTTCTAAACCCTAACCCCATTCTCATCCCCTCCTGTATCCTCATTCTCACCTCCTTTTCATTTCCTCAATAAATATTCTAAACCAATTCGATGTCTGGTCCTTAAACTGAATTATTTAGAGGATCATGAAGCGAAGCACAATTATATCTGACGGAGCGATGACTAAATACGTGCTTGAGGTCGTGCACGGTTAATGCTTTTTATGTCTCGACTTCACAACCTTGGACCATTGGAAGTGAAAGTAAGGAGATGACAATAGACTGTACATTCTGTTGTTGCGTCTACACTGCAATGGCATTAGACTGTACATTCTGTTGTAACGTCTACGCTACACTGGCATTAGACTGTACATTCTGTTGTAACGTCTACGCTACACTGATATTAGACTGTATATTCTGTTGTAACATCTAGACGACACTGACATTAGACTGTATATTCTGTTGTAACATCTAGACGACACTGACATTAGACTGTATATTCTGTTGTAACATCTAGACGACACTGACATTAGACTGTACATTCTGTTGTAACGTCTACGCTACACTAACATTAGACTGTACATTCTGTTGTAACATCTAGACGACACTGACATTAGACTGTATATTCTGTTGTAACATCTAGACGACACTGACATTAGACTGTATATTCTGTTGTAACATCTAGACGACACTGACATTAGACTGTATATTCTGTTGTAACATCTAGACGACACTGACATTAGACTGTACATTCTGTTGTAACGTCTACGCTACACTAACATTAGACTGTACATTCTGTTGTAACGTCTACGCTACACTGACATTAGACTGTACATTCTGTTGTAACGTCTACGCTACACTGACATTAGACTGTACATTCTGTTGTAACATCTAGACGACACTGACATTAGACTGTACATTCTGTTGTAACGTCTACGCTACACTGACATTAGACTGTACATTCTGTTGTAACGTCTAGACGACACTGACATTAGACTGTACATTCTGTTTTAACGTCTACGCTACACTGACATTGGCCTGTACATTCTGTTGTAACGTCTACGCTACACTGACATTAGACTGTACATTCTGTTGTAACGTCTACGCTACACTGACATTAGACTGTACATTCTGTTGTAACGTCTACGCTACACTGACATTAGACTGTACATTCTGTTGTAACATCTAGACGACACTGACATTAGACTGTATATTCTGTTGTAACTGCTACACTGACATTAGACTGTACATTCTGTTGTAACGTCTACGCTACACTGACATTAGACTGTACATTCTGTTGTAACATCTAGACGACACTGACATTAGACTGTATATTCTGTTGTAACATCTAGACTACACTGACATTAGACTGTACATTCTGTTGTAACATCTACGCTACACTACACTGACATTAGACTGTACATTCTGTTGTAACATCTATTAGACTACACTGACATTAGACTGTACATTCTGTTGTAACATCTAGACGACACTGACATTAGACTGTATATTCTGTTGTAACGTCTACGCTACACTGACATTAGACTGTACATTCTGTTGTAACGTCTACGCTACACTAACATTAGACTGTACATTCTGTTGTAACGTCTACGCTACACTGACATTAGACTGTATATTCTGTTGTAACATCTAGACGACACTGACATTAGACTGTATATTCTGTTGTAACATCTAGACGACACTGACATTGGCCTGTACATTCTGTTGTAACATCTAGACGACACTGACATTAGACTGTACATTCTGTTGTAACGTCTACGCTACACTGACATTAGACTGTACATTCTGTTGTAACGTCTACGCTACACTGACATTAGACTGTATATTCTGTTGTAACGTCTACGCTACACTGACATTAGACTGTATATTCTGTTGTAACGTCTAGACTACACTGACATTAGACTGTACATTCTGTTGTAACGTACATTCTGTTGTAACGCTACGCTAGCTACCACTGACATTAGACTGTATATTCTGTTGTAACGTCTACGCTACACTGACATTAGACTGTACATTCTGTTGTAACGTCTACGCTACACTGACATTAGACTGTATATTCTGTTGTAACAACTAGACTGCACTGACATTAGACTGTATATTCTGTTGTAACATCTACGCTACACTGACATTAGACTGTACATTCTGTTGTAACGTCTACGCTACACTGACATTAGACTGTATATTCTGTTGTAACAACTAGACTGCACTGACATTAGACTGTATATTCTGTTGTAACATCTAGACGACACTGACATTAGACTGCACATTCTGTTGTAACATCTAGACGACACTGACATTAGACTGTACATTCTGTTGTAACGTCTACGCTACACTGACATTAGACTGTATATTCTGTTTAACTGTTGACATTAGACTGTCTACGCTACACTGACATTAGACTGTATATTCTGTTGTAACTGACATTAGACTGTATATTCTGTTGTAACGTCTACGCTACACTGGCATTAGACTGTACATTCTGTTGTAACGTCTACGCTACACTGACATTAGACTGTACATTCTGTTGTAACGTCTACGCTACACTGACATTAGACTGTACATTCTGTTGTAACGTCTAGACGACACTGACATTAGACTGTACATTCTGTTTTAACGTCTACGCTACACTGACATTAGACTGTACATTCTGTTGTAACGTCTACGCTACACTGACATTAGACTGTACATTCTGTTGTAACGTCTACGCTACACTGACATTAGACTGTATATTCTGTTGTAACGTCTACGCTACACTGACATTAGACTGTACATTCTGTTGTAACGTCTACGCTACACTGACATTAGACTGTACATTCTGTTGTAACGTCTACGCTACACTGACATTAGACTGTACATTCTGTTGTAACGTCTACGCTACACTGACATTAGACTGTATATTCTGTTGTAACGTCTACGCTACACTGACATTAGACTGTACATTCTGTTGTAACATCTAGACGACACTGACATTAGACTGTACATTCTGTTGTAACGTCTACGCTACACTGACATTAGACTGTATATTCTGTTGTAACGTCTAGACGACACTGACATTAGACTGCACATTCTGTTGTAACATCTAGACGACACTGACATTAGACTGTACATTCTGTTGTAACGTCTAGACGACACTGACATTAGACTGTATATTCTGTTGTTGCGTCTACGCTACACTGGCATTAGACTGTACATTCTGTTGTAACGTCTACGCTACACTGACATTAGACTGTATATTCTGTTGTAACGTCTACGCTACACTGGCATTAGACTGTACATTCTGTTGTAACATCTAGACGACACTGACATTAGACTGTACATTCTGTTGTAACGTCTAGACGACACTGACATTAGACTGTATATTCTGTTGTTGCGTCTACGCTACACTGGCATTAGACTGTACATTCTGTTGTAACGTCTACGCTACACTGACATTAGACCTTATATTCTGTTGTAACGTCTACGCTACACTGGCATTAGACTGTACATTCTGTTGTAACATCTAGACGACACTGACATTAGACTGTATATTCTGTTGTAACGTCTACGCTACACTGACATTAGACTGTATATTCTGTTGTAACATCTAGACGACACTGACATTAGACTGTACATTCTGTTGTAACGTCTACGCTACACTGACATTAGACTGTATATTCTGTTGTAACGTCTACGCTACACTGACATTAGACTGTACATTCTGTTGTAACGTCTACGCTACACTGACATTAGACTGTATATTCTGTTGTAAACACTGACATTAGACTGTATATTCTGTTGTAACATCTAGACGACACTGACATTAGACTGTACATTCTGTTGTAACATCTAGACGACACTGACATTAGACTGTACATTCTGTTGTAACGTCTACGCTACACTGACATTAGACTGTACATTCTGTTGACATTAGACTGTATATTCTGTTGTAACGTCTACGCTACACTGACATTAGACTGTACATTCTGTTGTAACATCTAGACGACACTGACATTAGACTGTACATTCTGTTGTAACATCTAGACGACACTGACATTAGACTGTATATTCTGTTGTAACGTCTACGCTACACTGACATTAGACTGTACATTCTGTTGTAACGTCTACGCTACACTGACATTAGACTGTATATTCTGTTGTAACATCTAGACGACACTGACATTAGACTGTACATTCTGTTGTAACATCTAGACGACACTGACATTAGACTGTACATTCTGTTGTAACGTCTACGCTACACTGACATTAGACTGTATATTCTGTTGTAACGTCTACGCTACACTGACATTAGACTGTACATTCTGTTGTAACGTCTACGCTACACTGACATTAGACTGTATATTCTGTTGTAACGTCTACGCTACACTGACATTAGACTGTACATTCTGTTGTAACGTCTACGCTACACTGACATTAGACTGTACATTCTGTTGTAACGTCTACGCTACACTGACATTAGACTGTACATTCTGTTGTAACGTCTACGCTACACTGACATTAGACTGTACATTCTGTTGTAACGTCTACGCTACACTGACATTAGACTGTACATTCTGTTGTAACGTCTACGCTACACTGACATTAGACTGTACATTCTGTTGTAACGTCTAGCTACACTGACATTAGACTGTACATTCTGTTGTAACGTCTACGCGACACTGACATTAGACTGTACATTCTGTTGTAACGTCTACGCTACACTGACATTAGACTGTACATTCTGTTGTAACGTCTACGCTACACTGACATTAGACTGTACATTCTGTTGTAACGTCTACGCTACACTGACATTAGACTGTACATTCTGTTGTAACATCTAGACGACACTGACATTAGACTGTACATTCTGTTGTAACGTCTACGCTACACTGACATTAGACTGTACATTCTGTTGTAACATCTAGCTACACTGACATTAGACTGTACATTCTGTTGTAACGTCTACGCTACACTGACATTAGACTGTATATTCTGTTGTAACGTCTACGCTACACTGACATTAGACTGTACATTCTGTTGTAACGTCTACGCTACACTGACATTAGACTGTACATTCTGTTGTAACGTCTACGCTACACTGACATTAGACTGTACATTCTGTTGTAACGACATTCTACACGCTACACTGACATTAGACTGTACATTCTGTTGTAACATCATTCTGTTGTAACTACACTGACATTAGACTGTACATTCTGTTGTCTAACACTGACATTAGACTGTACATTCTGTTGACATTACGCTACACTGCATTAGACTGTACATTCTGTTGTAACGTCTACGCTACACTGACATTAGACTGTATATTCTGTTGTAACGTCTAGACGCTACACTGACATTAGACTGTACATTCTGTTGTAACATCTAGACTGACACTGACATTAGACTGTACATTCTGTTGTAACATCTAGACGACACTGACATTAGACTGTACATTCTGTTGTAAACGACACTGACTAGACTGTACATTCTGTTGTAACATCGCTACACTGACATTAGACTGTACATTCTGTTGTAACGTCTACGCTACACTGACATTAGACTGTATATTCTGTTGTAACGTCTACGCTACACTGACATTAGACTGTACATTCTGTTGTAACGTCTACGCTACACTGACATTAGACTGTATTCTGTTGTAATACGCTACACTGACATTAGACTGTACATTCTGTTGTAACATCTACGCTACACTGACATTAGACTGTATATTCTGTTGTAACGTCTACGCTACACTGACATTAGACTGTACATTCTGTTGTAACATCTAGACGCTACACTGACATTAGACTGTACATTCTGTTGTAACGTCTACGCTACACTGACATTAGACTGTATATTCTGTTGTAACATCTAGCGACACTGACATTAGACTGCACATTCTGTTGTAACATCTAGACGACACTGACATTAGACTGTACATTCTGTTGTAACGTCTAGACGACACTGACATTAGACTGTATATTCTGTTGTAACGTCTACGCTACACTGACATTAGACTGTACATTCTGTTGTAACGTCTACGCTACACTGACATTAGACTGTATATTCTGTTGTAACATTAGACTGTACATTCTGTTGTAACATCTAGACGACACTGACATTAGACTGTACATTCTGTTGTAACATCTACGCTACACTGACATTAGACTGTACATTCTGACACACTGACATTAGACTGTATATTCTGTTGTAACATCTACGCTACACTGACATTAGACTGTACATTCTGTTGTAACATCTAGACGACACTGACATTAGACTGTACATTCTGTTGTAACATCTAGCTACACTGACATTAGACTGTACATTCTGTTGTAACGTCTACGCTACACTGACATTAGACTGTACATTCTGTTGTAACGTCTACGCTACACTGACATTAGACTGTACATTCTGTTGTAACGTCTAGACGACACTGACATTAGACTGTACATTCTGTTGTAACGTCTACGCTACACTGACATTAGACTGTACATTCTGTTGTAACGTCTACGCTACACTGACATTAGACTGTACATTCTGTTGTACACTGACATTAGACTGTACATTCTGTTGTAACATCTACACTGACATTAGACTGTACATTCTGTTGTAACATCTAGACGACACTGACATTAGACTGTACATTCTGTTGTAACATCTACGCGACACTGACATTAGACTGTACATTCTGTTGTAACATCTACGCGACACTGACATTAGACTGTACATTCTGTTGTAACGTCTCTACGCTACACTGACATTAGACTGTACATTCTGTTGTAACGTCTACGCTACACTGACATTAGACTGTATATTCTGTTGTAACGTCTACGCTACACTGACATTAGACTGTACATTCTGTTGTAACGTCTACGCTACACTGACATTAGACTGTATATTCTGTTGTAACGTCTACGCTACACTGACATTAGACTGTACATTCTGTTGTAACGTCTACGCTACACTGACATTAGACTGTATATTCTGTTGTAACGCTACACTGACATTAGACTGTATATTCTGTTGTAACAACTAGACTGCACTGACATTAGACTGTATATTCTGTTGTAACATCTAGACGACACTGACATTAGACTGCACATTCTGTTGTAACATCTAGACGACACTGACATTAGACTGTACATTCTGTTGTAACGTCTACGCTACACTGACATTAGACTGTATATTCTGTTGTAACGACATCTAGACGCTACACTGACATTAGACTGTACATTCTGTTGTAACGTCTACGCTACACTGACATTAGACTGTACATTCTGTTGTAACGTCTACGCTACACTGACATTAGACTGTACATTCTGTTGTAACGTCTACGCTACACTGACATTAGACTGTACATTCTGTTGTAACGTCTACGCTACACTGACATTAGACTGTACATTCTGTTGTAACTACGCTACACTGACATTAGACTGTACATTCTGTTGTAACTACGCTACACTGACATTAGACTGTACATTCTGTTGTAACGTCTACGCTACACTGACATTAGACTGTACATTCTGTTGTAACATCTACGCTACACTGACATTAGACTGTACATTCTGTTGTAACTGTACACTGACATTAGACTGTATATTCTGTTGTAACGTCTACGCTACACTGACATTAGACTGTACATTCTGTTGTAACGTCTACGCTACACTGACATTAGACTGTATATTCTGTTGTAACATCTAGACTACACTGACATTAGACTGTACATTCTGTTGTAACATCTAGCGACACTGACATTAGACTGTATATTCTGTTGTAACATCTAGACGACACTGACATTAGACTGATTCTGTAACATCTCTGTAGACTGTAATTCATCTAGACGACACTGACATTAGACTGTACATTCTGTTGTAACATCTAGACGACACTGACATTAGACTGTATATTCTGTTGTTGCATTAGACTGTATATTCTGTTGCTACACTGGCATTAGACTGTACATTCTGTTGTAACGTCTACGCTACACTGACATTAGACTGTATATTCTGTTGTAACGTCTACGCTACACTGGCATTAGACTGTACATTCTGTTGTAACATCTAGACGACACTGACATTAGACTGTACATTCTGTTGTAACGTCTAGACGACACTGACATTAGACTGTATATTCTGTTGTAACGTCTACGCTACACTGGCATTAGACTGTACATTCTGTTGTAACGTCTACGCTACACTGACATTAGACTGTATATTCTGTTGTAACGTCTACGCTACACTGGCATTAGACTGTACATTCTGTTGTAACATCTAGACGACACTGACATTAGACTGTATATTCTGTTGTAACGTCTACGCTACACTGACATTAGACTGTATATTCTGTTGTAACATCTAGACGACACTGACATTAGACTGTACATTCTGTTGTAACGTCTACGCTACACTGACATTAGACTGTATATTCTGTTGTAACGTCTACGCTACACTGACATTAGACTGTACATTCTGTTGTAACGTCTACGCTACACTGACATTAGACTGTACATTCTGTTGTAACATCTAGACGACACTGACATTAGACTGTACATTCTGTTGTAACATCTAGACGACACTGACATTAGACTGTACATTCTGTTGTAACGTCTACGCTACACTGACATTAGACTGTACATTCTGTTGTAACGTCTACGCTACACTGACATTAGACTGTACATTCTGTTGTAACGTCTACGCTACACTGACATTAGACTGTACATTCTGTTGTAACATCTAGACGACACTGACATTAGACTGTACATTCTGTTGTAACATCTAGACGACACTGACATTAGACTGTACATTCTGTTGTAACATCTACGCGACACTGACATTAGACTGTACATTCTGTTGTAACATCTACGCTACACTGACATTAGACTGTATATTCTGTTGTAACATCTAGAGACACTGACATTAGACTGCACATTCTGTTGTAACATCTAGACGACACTGACATTAGACTGTACATTCTGTTGTAACGTCTAGACGACACTGACATTAGACTGTATATTCTGTTGTAACGTCTACGCTACACTGACATTAGACTGTACATTCTGTTGTAACGTCTACGCTACACTGACATTAGACTGTATATTCTGTTGTAACGTCTACGCTACACTGGCATTAGACTGTACATTCTGTTGTAACATCTAGCGACACTGACATTAGACTGTACATTCTGTTGTAACGTCTAGCGACACTGACATTAGACTGTACATTCTGTTGTAACGTCTACGCTACACTGACATTAGACTGTACATTCTGTTGTAACGTCTACGCTACACTGACATTAGACTGTATATTCTGTTTACGCTACACTGACATTAGACTGTACATTCTGTTGTAACATCTAGACGACACTGACATTAGACTGTACATTCTGTTGTAACATCTACGACGACACTGACATTAGACTGTACATTCTGTTGTAACATCTACGCTACACTGACATTAGACTGTACATTCTGTTGTAACGTCTACGCTACACTGACATTAGACTGTACATTCTGTTGTAACATCTAGACGACACTGACATTAGACTGTACATTCTGTTGTAACGTCTACGCTACACTGACATTAGACTGTACATTCTGTTGTAACGTCTACGCTACACTGACATTAGACTGTACATTCTGTTGTAACGTCTACGCTACACTGACATTAGACTGTACATTCTGTTGTAACGTCTACGCTACACTGACATTAGACTGTACATTCTGTTGTAACGTCTACGCTACACTGACATTAGACTGTACATTCTGTTGTAACGTCTACGCTACACTGACATTAGACTGTATATTCTGTTGTAACGTCTACGCTACACTGACATTAGACTGTACATTCTGTTGTAACATCTAGACGACACTGACATTAGACTGTACATTCTGTTGTAACATCTAGACGACACTGACATTAGACTGTATATTCTGTTGTAACATCTAGACGACACTGACATTAGACTGTACATTCTGTTGTAACATCTAGACGACACTGACATTAGACTGTACATTCTGTTGTAACATCTAGACGACACTGACATTAGACTGTATATTCTGTTGTAACATCTAGACGTCTACGCTACACTGACATTAGACTGTACATTCTGTTGTAACATCTAGCGACACTGACATTAGACTGTATATTCTGTTGTAACGTCTACGCTACACTGACATTAGACTGTATATTCTGTTGTAACAACTAGACTGCACTGACATTAGACTGTATATTCTGTTGTAACATCTAGACGACACTGACATTAGACTGCACATTCTGTTGTAACATCTAGACGACACTGACATTAGACTGTACATTCTGTTGTAACATCTAGACGACACTGACATTAGACTGTACATTCTGTTGTAACGTCTACGCTACACTGACATTAGACTGTATATTCTGTTGTAACATCTACGCGACACTGACATTAGACTGTACATTCTGTTGTAACGTCTACGCTACACTGACATTAGACTGTATATTCTGTTGTAACATCTACGCGACACTGACATTAGACTGTACATTCTGTTGTAACATCTACGCTACACTGACATTAGACTGTATATTCTGTTGTAACATCTAGACGCTACACTGACATTAGACTGTACATTCTGTTGTAACATCTAGACGACACTGACATTAGACTGTACATTCTGTTGTAACGTCTACGCTACACTGACATTAGACTGTATATTCTGTTGTAACATCTAGACGACACTGACATTAGACTGTACATTCTGTTGTAACATCTAGACGACACTGACATTAGACTGTACATTCTGTTGTAACATCTAGACGACACTGACATTAGACTGTACATTCTGTTGTAACATCTAGACGCTACACTGGCATTAGACTGTACATTCTGTTGTAACGTCTAGACGACACTGACATTAGACTGTATATTCTGTTGTAACGTCTACGCTACACTGGCATTAGACTGTACATTCTGTTGTAACATCTAGACGACACTGACATTAGACTGTATATTCTGTTGTAACGTCTACGCTACACTGACATTAGACTGTACATTCTGTTGTAACATCTAGACGACACTGACATTAGACTGTATATTCTGTTGTAACGTCTACGCTACACTGACATTAGACTGTATATTCTGTTGTAACATCTAGACGACACTGACATTAGACTGTACATTCTGTTGTAACGTCTACGCTACACTGACATTAGACTGTATATTCTGTTGTAACGTCTACGCTACACTGACATTAGACTGTACATTCTGTTGTAACGTCTACGCTACACTGACATTAGACTGTACATTCTGTTGTAACGTCTACGCTACACTGACATTAGACTGTACATTCTGTTGTAACGTCTACGCTACACTAACATTAGACTGTACATTCTGTTGTAACGTCTACGCTACACTGACATTAGACTGTACATTCTGTTGTAACATCTAGACGACACTGACATTAGACTGTATATTCTGTTGTTGTAACTAGACGCTACACTCATTAGACTGTACATTCTGTTGTAACATTACTGACATTAGTATATTCTGTTGTAACATCTAGACGACACTGACATTAGACTGTATATTCTGTTGTAACATCTAGACGACACTGACATTAGACTGTACATTCTGTTGTAACGTCTACGCTACACTGACATTAGACTGTATATTCTGTTGTAACATCTAGACGACACTGACATTAGACTGTACATTCTGTTGTAACGTCTACGCTACACTGACATTAGACTGTACATTCTGTTGTAACATCTAGACGACACTGACATTAGACTGTACATTCTGTTGTAACGTCTACGCTACACTGACATTAGACTGTACATTCTGTTGTAACGTCTACGCTACACTGACATTAGACTGTATATTCTGTTGTAACATCTAGACGACACTGACATTAGACTGTACATTCTGTTGTAACATCTAGACGACACTGACATTCGACTGTACATTCTGTTGTAACATCTAGACGACACTGACATTAGACTGTATATTCTGTTGTAACATCTAGACGACACTGACATTAGACTGTACATTCTGTTGTAACATCTAGACGACACTGACATTAGACTGTACATTCTGTTGTAACGTCTAGACGACACTGACATTAGACTGTACATTCTGTTGTAACATCTAGACGACACTGACATTAGACTGTATATTCTGTTGTAACATCTAGACGACACTGACATTAGACTGTATATTCTGTTGTAACATCTAGACGACACTGACATTAGACTGTACATTCTGTTGTAACATCTAGACTGCACTGACATTAGACTGTACATTCTGTTGTAACGTCTACGCTACACTGACATTAGACTGTACATTCTGTTGTAACGTCTAGACGACACTGACATTAGACTGTATATTCTGTTGTAACGTCTACGCTACACTGACATTAGACTGTACATTCTGTTGTAACGTCTACGCTACACTGGCATTAGACTGTACATTCTGTTGTAACATCTAGACGACACTGACATTAGACTGTACATTCTGTTGTAACGTCTACGCTACACTGACATTAGACTGTATATTCTGTTGTAACATCTAGACGACACTGACATTAGACTGTACATTCTGTTTTAACGTCTACGCTACACTGACATTGGCCTGTACATTCTGTTGTAACGTCTACGCTACACTGACATTAGACTGTACATTCTGTTGTAACGTCTACGCTACACTGACATTAGACTGTACATTCTGTTGTAACGTCTACGCTACACTGACATTAGACTGTACATTCTGTTGTAACATCTAGACGACACTGACATTAGACTGTATATTCTGTTGTAACATCTAGACGACACTGACATTAGACTGTACATTCTGTTGTAACATCTAGACGACACTGACATTAGACTGTATATTCTGTTGTAACATCTAGACGACACTGACATTAGACTGTATATTCTGTTGTAACGTCTACGCTACACTGACATTATACTGTATATTCTGTTGTAACATCTAGACGACACTGACATTATACTGTACATTCTGTTGTAACATCTAGACGACACTGACATTATACTGTACATTCTGTTGTAACATCTAGACGACACTGACATTAGACTGTATATTCTGTTGTAACGTCTACGCTACACTGACATTAGACTGTATATTCTGTTGTAACATCTAGACTGCACTGACATTAGACTGTACATTCTGTTGTAACATCTAGACGACACTGACATTAGACTGTACATTCTGTTGTTCTGACACTGACATTAACTGTACATTCTAACATCTAGACGACACTGACATTAGACTGTACATTCTGTTGTAACATCTAGCGACACTGACATTAGACTGTACATTCTGTTGTAACATCTAGACGACACTGACATTATACTGTATATTCTGTTGTAACATCTAGACGACACTGACATTAGACTGTATATTCTGTTGTAACATCTAGACTGCACTGACATTAGACTGTACATTCTGTTGTAACATCTAGACGACACTGACATTAGACTGTACATTCTGTTGTAACATCTAGACTGCACTGACATTAGACTGTATATTCTGTTGTAACATCTAGACGTCACTGACATTAGACTGTACATTCTGTTGTAACATCTAGACGACACTGACATTAGACTGTATATTCTGTTGTAACATCTAGACGACACTGACATTAGACTGTATATTCTGTTGTAACATCTAGACGACACTGACATTAGACTGTACATTCTGTTGTAACGTCTACGCTACACTGACATTAGACTGTACATTCTGTTGAAACATCTAGACGACACTGACATTAGACTGTATATTCTGTTGTAACATCTAGACGACACTGACATTAGACTGTACATTCTGTTGTAACATCTAGACGTACACTGACATTAGACTGTACATTCTGTTGTAACGTCTACGCTACACTGACATTAGACTGTATTTTTGTTGTAACATCTAGAAAACACTGACATTAGACTGTACATTCTGTTGTAACATCTAGACGACACTGACATTAGACTGTATATTCTGTTGTAACATCTAGACGACACTGACATTAGACTGTATATTCTGTTGTAACATCTAGACGACACTGACATTAGACTGTACATTCTGTTGTAACATCTAGACGACACTGACATTAGACTGTATATTCTGTTGTAACATCTAGACGACACTGACATTAGACTGTATATTCTGTTGTAACATCTAGACGACACTGACATTATACTGTATATTATATGTTGTAACATCTAGACGACACTGACATTAGACTGTATATTCTGTTGTAACATCTAGACGACACTGACATTATACTGTATATTCTGTTGTAACATCTAGACGACACTGACATTAGACTGTACATTCTGTTGTAACGTCTACGCTACACTGACATTAGACTGTATATTCTGTTGTAACATCTAGACGACACTGACATTAGACTGTATATTCTGTTGTAACATCTAGACGACACTGACATTAGACTGTACATTCTGTTGTAACGTCTACGCTACACTGACATTAGACTGTACATTCTGTTGTAACATCTAGACGACACTGACATTAGACTGTATATTCTGTTGTAACATCTAGACGACACTGACATTAGACTGTACATTCTGTTGTAACGTCTACGCTACACTGACATTAGACTGTACATTCTGTTGTAACGTCTACGCTACACTGACATTAGACTGTATATTCTGTTGTAACATCTAGACGACACTGACATTAGACTGTACATTCTGTTGTAACATCTAGACTGCACTGACATTAGACTGTACATTCTGTTGAAACATCTAGACGACACTGACATTAGACTGTACATTCTGTTGTAACATCTAGACGACACTGACATTAGACTGTACATTCTGTTGTAACATCTAGACGACACTGACATTAGACTGTACATTCTGTTGTAACATCTAGACGACACTGACATTAGACTGTATATTCTGTTGTAACATCTACGCTACACTGACATTAGACTGTACATTCTGTTGTAACATCTAGACGACACTGACATTAGACTGTACATTCTGTTGTAACATCTAGACTACACTGACATTAGACTGTACATTCTGTTGTAACATCTAGACGACACTGACATTAGACTGTATATTCTGTTGTAACTGTCACGTAACATCTAGACACTGACATTAGACTGTATATTCTGTTGTAACATCTAGACGACACTGACATTAGACTGTATATTCTGTTGTAACATCTAGACGACACTGACATTAGACTGTATATTCTGTTGTAACATCTAGACTGACACTGACATTAGACTGTATATTCTGTTGTAACATCTAGACGACACTGACATTAGACTGTATATTCTGTTGTAACATCTAGACGACACTGACATTAGACTGTATATTCTGTTGTAACATCTAGACGACACTGACATTAGACTGTACATTCTGTTGTAACGTCTACGCTACACTGACATTAGACTGTATATTCTGTTGTAACATCTAGACGACACTGACATTAGACTGTACATTCTGTTGTAACGTCTACGCTACACTGACATTAGACTGTACATTCTGTTGTAACATCTAGACGACACTGACATTAGACTGTATATTCTGTTGTAACATCTAGACGACACTGACATTAGACTGTACATTCTGTTGTAACATCTAGCTACACTGACATTAGACTGTACATTCTGTTGTAACATCTACGCTACACTGACATTAGACTGTATATTCTGTTGTAACATCTAGACTGCACTGACATTAGACTGTACATTCTGTTGTAACATCTAGACGACACTGACATTAGACTGTACATTCTGTTGTAACATCTAGACGACACTGACATTAGACTGTATATTCTGTTGTAACATCTAGACGACACTGACATTAGACTGTACATTCTGTTGTAACATCTAGACGACACTGACATTAGACTGTACATTCTGTTGTAACATCTAGACGACACTGACATTAGACTGTACATTCTGTTGTAACATCTAGACGACACTGACATTAGACTGTATATTCTGTTGTAACATCTAGACGACACTGACATTAGACTGTATATTCTGTTGTAACATCTAGACGACACTGACATTAGACTGTACATTCTGTTGTAACGTCTACGCTACACTGACATTAGACTGTACATTCTGTTGTAACATCTAGACGACACTGACATTAGACTGTACATTCTGTTGTAACATCTAGACTGACACTGACATTAGACTGTACATTCTGTTGTAACATCTAGACGCTACACTGACATTAGACTGTACATTCTGTTGTAACATCTACGCTACACTGACATTAGACTGTATTCTGTTGTAACATCTAGACGACACTGACATTAGACTGTACATTCTGTTGTAACATCTAGACGACACTGACATTAGACTGTACATTCTGTTGTAACATCTAGACGACACTGACATTAGACTGTACATTCTGTTGTAACATCTAGACGACACTGACATTAGACTGTATATTCTGTTGTAACATCTAGACGACACTGACATTAGACTGTATATTCTGTTGTAACATCTAGACGACACTGACATTAGACTGTATATTCTGTTGTAACATTAGACTAGTAACATCTACGACACTGACATTATACTGTATATTCTGTTGTAACATCTAGACGACACTGACATTAGACTGTACATTCTGTTGTAACGTCTACGCTACACTGACATTAGACTGTATATTCTGTTGTAACATCTAGACGACACTGACATTAGACTGTACATTCTGTTGTAACGTCTACGCTACACTGACATTAGACTGTACATTCTGTTGTAACATCTAGACGACACTGACATTAGACTGTATATTCTGTTGTAACATCTAGACGACACTGACATTAGACTGTACATTCTGTTGTAACGTCTACGCTACACTGACATTAGACTGTACATTCTGTTGTAACGTCTACGCTACACTGACATTAGACTGTATATTCTGTTGTAACATCTAGACGACACTGACATTAGACTGTACATTCTGTTGTAACATCTAGACGACACTGACATTCGACTGTACATTCTGTTGTAACATCTAGACGACACTGACATTAGACTGTATATTCTGTTGTAACATCTAGACGACACTGACATTAGACTGTACATTCTGTTGTAACATCTAGACGACACTGACATTAGACTGTACATTCTGTTGTAACGTCTAGACGACACTGACATTAGACTGTACATTCTGTTGTAACATCTAGACGACACTGACATTAGACTGTATATTCTGTTGTAACGTCTAGACGACACTGACATTAGACTGTACATTCTGTTGTAACATCTAGACGACACTGACATTAGACTGTATATTCTGTTGTAACATCTAGACTGCACTGACATTAGACTGTACATTCTGTTGTAACATCTAGACGACACTGACATTAGACTGTATATTCTGTTGTAACATGCACTGACATTAGACTGTACATTCTGTTGTAACATCTAGACGACACTGACATTAGACTGTATATTCTGTTGTAACATCTAGACGACACTGACATTAGACTGTATATTCTGTTGTAACGTCTACGCTACACTGACATTAGACTGTACATTCTGTTGTAACATCTAGACGACACTGACATTAGACTGTATATTCTGTTGTAACATCTAGACGACACTGACATTAGACTGTACATTCTGTTGTAACATCTAGACGACACTGACATTAGACTGTATATTCTGTTGTAACGTCTACGCTACACTGACATTAGACTGTACATTCTGTTGTAACATCTAGACGACACTGACATTAGACTGTA
The DNA here is from genome assembly GCF_034236695.1 of Oncorhynchus nerka. Classification (NCBI taxonomy): domain Eukaryota; kingdom Metazoa; phylum Chordata; class Actinopteri; order Salmoniformes; family Salmonidae; genus Oncorhynchus; species Oncorhynchus nerka. The sequence continues at coordinate 2,880,402 of NC_088423.1, forward strand.
TATTCTGTTGTAACATCTAGACGACACTGACATTAGACTGTACATTCTGTTGTAACATCTAGACGACACTGACATTAGACTGTATATTCTGTTGTAACATCTAGACGACACTGACATTAGACTGTATATTCTGTTGTAACATCTAGACTACACTGACATTAGACTGTATATTCTGTTGTAACATCTAGACGACACTGACATTAGACTGTACATTCTGTTGTAACATGACACTGACATTATACTGTATATTCTGTTGTAACATCTAGACGACACTGACATTAGACTGTACATTCTGTTGTAACGTCTACGCTACACTGACATTAGACTGTATATTCTGTTGTAACATCTAGACGACACTGACATTAGACTGTACATTCTGTTGTAACATCTAGCGACACTGACATTAGACTGTACATTCTGTTGTAACATCTAGACGACACTGACATTAGACTGTACATTCTGTTGTAACATCTACGACACTGACATTAGACTGTACATTCTGTTGTAACGTCTACGCTACACTGACATTAGACTGTATATTCTGTTGTAACATCTAGACGACACTGACATTAGACTGTATATTCTGTTGTAACATCTAGACGACACTGACATTAGACTGTATATTCTGTTGTAACATCTAGACGACACTGACATTAGACTGTATATTCTGTTGTAACATCTAGACGACACTGACATTAGACTGTATATTCTGTTGTAACATCTAGACGACACTGACATTAGACTGTACATTCTTTTGTAACATCTAGACTGCACTGACATTAGACTGTACATTCTGTTGTAACGTCTACGCTGCACTGACATTAGACTGTATATTCTGTTGTAACGTCTACGCTACACTGACATTAGACTGTATATTCTGTTGTAACATCTAGACTGCACTGACATTAGACTGTACATTCTGTTGTAACATCTAGACGACACTGACATTAGACTGTACATTCTGTTGTAACGTCTACGCTACACTCACATTAGACTGTACATTCTGTTGTAACATCTAGACGACACTGACATTAGACTGTACATTCTGTTGTAACATCTAGACGACACTGACATTAGACTGCACATTCTGTTGTAACGTCTACGCTACACTGACATTAGACTGTACATTCTGTTGTAACGTCTACGCTACACTGACATTAGACTGTATATTCTGTTGTAACATCTAGACGACACTGACATTATACTGTACATTCTGTTGTAACGTCTAGACGACACTGACATTAGACTGTACATTCTGTTGTAACGTCTAGACGACACTGACATTAGACTGTACATTCTGTTGTAACATCTAGACGACACTGACATTAGACTGTACATTCTGTTGTAACATCTAGACGACACTGACATTAGACTGTATATTCTGTTGTAACATCTAGACGACACTGACATTAGACTGTATATTCTGTTGTAACGTCTACGCTACACTGACATTAGACTGTATATTCTGTTGTAACATCTGACATTAGACTGACACTGACATTAGACGACACTGACATTGTACATTCTGTTGTAACATCTAGACGACACTGACATTATACTGTACATTCTGTTGTAACATCTAGACGACACTGACATTATACTGTATATTCTGTTGTAACATCTAGACGACACTGACATTAGACTGTACATTCTGTTGTAACATCTAGACATTAGACACTGACATTAGACTGACTGTACATTCTGTTGTAACATCTAGACTGCACTGACATTAGACTGTACATTCTGTTGTAACATCTAGACGACACTGACATTAGACTGTACATTCTGTTGTAACATCTAGACGACACTGACATTATACTGTACATTCTGTTGTAACATCTAGACGACACTGACATTATACTGTATATTCTGTTGTAACATCTAGACGACACTGACATTAGACTGTATATTCTGTTGTAACATCTAGACTGCACTGACATTAGACTGTATATTCTGTTGTAACATCTAGACTGCACTGACATTAGACTGTATATTCTGTTGTAACATCTAGACTGCACTGACATTAGACTGCACATTCTGTTGTAACATCTAGACGACACTGACATTAGACTGTACATTCTGTTGTAACATCTAGACTGCACTGACATTAGACTGTATATTCTGTTGTAACATCTAGACGACACTGACATTAGACTGTACATTCTGTTGTAACGTCTACGCTACACTGACATTAGACTGTACATTCTGTTGTAACATCTAGCGACACTGACATTAGACTGTACATTCTGTAACATCTGACACTGACATTAGACTGTATATTCTGTTGTAACATCTAGACGACACTGACATTAGACTGTATATTCTGTTGTAACATCTAGACGACACTGACATTAGACTGTATATTCTGTTGTAACATCTAGACGACACTGACATTAGACTGTACATTCTGTTGTAACATCTAGACTACACTGACATTAGACTGTACATTCTGTTGTAACATCTAACACTGACATTAGACTGTATATTCTGTTGTAACATCTAGACAACACTGACATTAGACTGTACATTCTGTTGTAACATCTAGAACATGACATTAGACTGTATATTCTGTTGTAACATCTAGACGACACTGACATTAGACTGTATATTCTGTTGTAACATCTAGACTGACACTGACATTAGACTGTATATTCTGTTGTAACATCTAGACTGACACTGACATTAGACTGTATTCTGTTGTAACATCTAGACTGCACTGACATTAGACTGTACATTCTGTTGTAACATCTAGACTACACTGACATTAGACTGTACATTCTGTTGTAACATCTAGACGACACTGACATTAGACTGTATATTCTGTTGTAACGTCTAGACGACACTGACATTAGACTGTACATTCTGTTGTAACATCTAGACGACACTGACATTAGACTGTATATTCTGTTGTAACATCTAGACGACACTGACATTAGACTGTATATTCTGTTGTAACATCTAGACGACACTGACATTAGACTGTACATTCTGTTGTAACATCTAGACTGCACTGACATTAGACTGTACATTCTGTTGTAACGTCTACGCTACACTGACATTAGACTGTATATTCTGTTGTAACATCTAGACTGCACTGACATTAGACTGTATATTCTGTTGTAACATCTAGACTGCACTGACATTAGACTGTACATTCTGTTGTAACATCTAGACGACACTGACATTAGACTGTATATTCTGTTGTAACATCTAGACTGCACTGACATTAGACTGTACATTCTGTTGTAACATCTAGACGACACTGACATTAGACTGTATATTCTGTTGTAACATCTAGACTGCACTGACATTAGACTGTACATTCTGTTGTAACATCTAGACGACACTGACATTAGACTGTATATTCTGTTGTAACATCTAGACGACACTGACATTAGACTGTATATTCTGTTGTAACTACACTCTACGTAACTACACTGACATTAGACTGTACATTCTGTTGTAACATCTAGACGACACTGACATTAGACTGTATATTCTGTTGTAACATCTAGACGACACTGACATTAGACTTAGTAACATCTAGACGACACTGACATTAGACTGTATATTCTGTTGTAACATCTAGACGCTACACTGACATTAGACTGTACATTCTGTTGTAACATCTAGACGACACTGACATTAGACTGTATATTCTGTTGTAACATCTAGCGACACTGACATTAGACTGTACATTCTGTTGTAACATCTAGACGACACTGACATTAGACTGTATATTCTGTTGTAACATCTAGCTACACTAACATTAGACTGTACATTCTGTTGTAACATCTAGACGACACTGACATTAGACTGTACATTCTGTTGTAACATCTAGACGACACTGACATTAGACTGTATATTCTGTTGTAACATCTAGACGACACTGACATTAGACTGTACATTCTGTTGTAACATCTAGACGACACTGACATTAGACTGTACATTCTGTTGTAACATCTAGACGACACTGACATTATACTGTACATTCTGTTGTAACATCTAGACGACACTGACATTATACTGTACATTCTGTTGTAACATCTAGACGACACTGACATTATACTGTATATTCTGTTGTAACATCTAGACGACACTGACATTAGACTGTACATTCTGTTGTAACATCTACGCGACACTGACATTAGACTGTACATTCTGTTGTAACATCTAGCTACACTGACATTAGACTGTACATTCTGTTGTAACATCTAGACACTGACATTAGACTGTACATTCTGTTGTAACATCTAGACGACACTGACATTATACTGTATATTCTGTTGTAACATCTAGACGACACTGACATTAGACTGTATATTCTGTTGTAACATCTAGACTGCACTGACATTAGACTGTACATTCTGTTGTAACATCTAGACTGCACTGACATTAGACTGTACATTCTGTTGAAACATCTAGACGACACTGACATTAGACTGTACATTCTGTTGTAACATCTAGACGACACTGACATTAGACTGTACATTCTGTTGTAACGTCTAGACGACACTGACATTATACTGTACATTCTGTTGTAACATCTAGACGACACTGACATTATACTGTATATTCTGTTGTAACATCTAGACGACACTGACATTAGACTGTATATTCTGTTGTAACATCTAGACTGCACTGACATTAGACTGTATATTCTGTTGTAACATCTAGACTGACACTGACATTAGACTGTATATTCTGTTGTAACATCTAGACTGACACTGACATTAGACTGTACATTCTGTTGTAACATCTAGACGACACTGACATTAGACTGTATATTCTGTTGTAACATCTAGACTGCACTGACATTAGACTGTATATTCTGTTGTAACATCTAGACGACACTGACATTAGACTGTACATTCTGTTGTAACTGACATTCTGTACATTCTGTTGTAACGTCTACACTGACATTAGACTGTATATTCTGTTGTAACATCTAGACTGCACTGACATTAGACTGTACATTCTGTTGTAACATCTAGAGACACTGACATTAGACTGTATATTCTGTTGTAACATCTAGACTGACACTGACATTAGACTGTACATTCTGTTGTAACATCTAGACGACACTGACATTAGACTGTATATTCTGTTGTAACGTCTGACGCTACACTGACATTAGACATTCTGTTGTAACACGACACTGACATTAGATATTCTGTTGTAACATCTAGACGACACTGACATTAGACTGTATATTCTGTTGTAACATCTAGACGACACTGACATTAGACTGTATATTCTGTTGTAACATCTAGCTACACTGACATTAGACTGTATATTCTGTTGTAACATCTAGACGACACTGACATTAGACTGTATATTCTGTTGTAACATTAGACTACGCTACACTGACATTAGACTGTACATTCTGTTGTAACATCTAGACGACACTAACATTAGACTGCACATTCTGTTGTAACATCTACGCTACACTGACATTAGACTGTACATTCTGTTGTAACATCTAGACGACACTAACATTTGACTGCACATTCTGTTGTAACATCTAGACGACACTGACATTAGACTGTATATTCTGTTGTAACATCTAGACGACACTGACATTATACTGTACATTCTGTTGTAACGTCTAGACGACACTGACATTAGACTGTACATTCTGTTGTAACATCTAGACGACACTGACATTAGACTGCACATTCTGTTGTAACATCTAGACGACACTGACATTAGACTGTAACATTCTGTTGTAACATCTAGACGACACTGACATTAGACTGTATATTCTGTTGTAACGTCTACGCTACACTGACATTAGACTGTACATTCTGTTGTAACATCTAGACGACACTGACATTAGACTGTATATTCTGTTGTAACATCCAGACGACACTGACATTAGACTGTATATTCTGTTGTAACATCTAGACGACACTGACATTCGACTGCACATTCTGTTGTAACATCTAGACTGCACTGACATTAGACTGTACATTCTGTTGTAACATCTAGACGTCACTGACATTAGACTGTACATTCTGTTGTAACATCTAGACGACACTGACATTAGACTGTATATTCTGTTGTAACATCTAGACGACACTGACATTAGACTGTATATTCTGTTGTAACATCTAGACGACACTGACATTAGACTGTACATTCTGTTGTAACGTCTACGCTACACTGACATTAGACTGTACATTCTGTTGAAACATCTAGACGACACTGACATTAGACTGTATATTCTGTTGTAACATCTAGACGACACTGACATTAGACTGTACATTCTGTTGTAACGTCTACGCTACACTGACATTAGACTGTACATTCTGTTGTAACGTCTACGCTACACTGACATTAGACTGTATTTTTGTTGTAACATCTAGACAACACTGACATTAGACTGTACATTCTGTTGTAACATCTAGACGACACTGACATTAGACTGTATATTCTGTTGTAACATCTAGACAACACTGACATTAGACTGTATATTCTGTTGTAACATCTAGACGACACTGACATTAGACTGTATATTCTGTTGTAACATCTAGACGACACTGACATTAGACTGTATATTCTGTTGTAACATCTAGACGACACTGACATTAGACTGTAAATTCTGTTGTAACATCTAGACTGCACTGACATTAGACTGTACATTCTGTTGTAACGTCTACGCTACACTGACATTAGACTGTACATTCTGTTGTAACATCTAGACGACACTGACATTAGACTGTATATTCTGTTGTAACGTCTAGACGACACTGACATTAAACTGTACATTCTGTTGTAACATCTAGACGACACTGACATTAGATTGTATATTCTGTTGTAACGTCTAGACGACACTGACATTAGACTGTACATTCTGTTGTAACATCTAGACGACACTGACATTAGACTGTATATTCTGTTGTAGCGTCTAGACGACACTGACATTAGGCTGTACATTCTGTTGTAACATCTAGACGACACTGACATTAGACTGTATATTCTGTTGTAACATCTAGACGACACTGACATTAGACTGTACATTCTGTTGTAACATCTAGACGACACTGACATTAGACTGTATATTCTGTTGTAACATCTAGACGACACTGACATTAGACTGTATATTCTGTTGTAACGTCTACGCTACACTGACATTAGACTGTACATTCTGTTGTAACATCTAGACGACACTGACATTAGACTGTATATTCTGTTGTAACATCTAGACTGCACTGACATTAGACTGTATATTCTGTTGTAACATCTAGACTGCACTGACATTAGACTGTACATTCTGTTGTAACATCTAGACGACACTGACATTAGACTGTATATTCTGTTGTAACATCTAGACTGCACTGACATTAGACTGTACATTCTGTTGTAACATCTAGACGACACTGACATTAGACTGTATATTCTGTTGTAACATCTAGACTGCACTGACATTAGACTGTACATTCTGTTGTAACATCTAGACGACACTGACATTAGACTGTATATTCTGTTGTAACGTCTACGCTACACTGACATTAGACTGTACATTCTGTTGTAACATCTAGACGACACTGACATTAGACTGTATATTCTGTTGTAACATCTAGACGACACTGACATTAGACTGTATATTCTGTTGTAACATCTAGACGACACTGACATTAGACTGTATATTCTGTTGTAACGTCTACGCTACACTGACATTAGACTGTATATTCTGTTGTAACATCTAGACGACACTGACATTAGACTGTATATTCTGTTGTAACGTCTACGCTACACTGACATTAGACTGTACATTCTGTTGTAACATCTAGACGACACTAACATTAGACTGCACATTCTGTTGTAACGTCTACGCTACACTAACATTAGACTGTACATTCTGTTGTAACATCTAGACGACACTAACATTTGACTGCACATTCTGTTGTAACATCTAGACGACACTGACATTAGACTGTATATTCTGTTGTAACATCTAGACGACACTGACATTATACTGTACATTCTGTTGTAACGTCTAGACGACACTGACATTAGACTGTACATTCTGTTGTAACGTCTAGACGACACTGACATTAGACTGCACATTCTGTTGTAACATCTAGACGACACTGACATTAGGCTGTATATTCTGTTGTAACATCTAGACGACACTGACATTAGACTGTATATTCTGTTGTAACGTCTACGCTACACTGACATTAGACTGTACATTCTGTTGTAACATCTAGACGACACTGACATTAGACTGTATATTCTGTTGTAACATCCAGACGACACTGACATTAGACTGTATATTCTGTTGTAACATCTAGACGACACTGACATTCGACTGCACATTCTGTTGTAACATCTAGACTGCACTGACATTAGACTGTACATTCTGTTGTAACATCTAGACGACACTAACATTAGACTGCACATTCTGTTGTAACATCTAGACGACACTGACATTAGACTGCACATTCTGTTGTAACATCTAGACTGCACTGACATTAGACTGTATATTCTGTTGTAACATCTAGACTGCACTGACATTAGCAAGAGATGATTCATGTAGCAGAAGAACAATTCTAGCCCAGCAGGCTGTTGTTGATGTGACGTCAAAACAACAAGTTCTGCCTTCTCGGAGGTTAGTAGAGGTGCTTCATGGTAGGACATGACAAAAGTGAAATCCTTCATTTACTTTGATTGATGCAAAAGCTACATGTAACTTAGAATGGAAAAAATACAGAAATTCTCAATGTTTGAGGCATTTAGGCCTTCCAACAAGTAAATGCACACACGGCAAGCGTGAGTGAGTTCCTGTTTGTGTCACTGCTACCAAGCTCCTTACAGGTACAGTCAAAAGTTTGGACAAACCTACTCATTCAGGTGTTTTTCTTTATTTTTACTATTTTCTACAATGTAGAATAATAGCGAAGACATCAAAACTATGAAATATCACATATGGAATCATGTCGTAACCAAAAAAGTGTTAAACAAATGAAATATGTTATATTTGAGAGTCTTTAAAGTAGCCACACTTTGCATTGATGACAGCTTTACACAATGTGTGTGTTTGTGTGTGCATGTGTGCACCCCGGTCTGTGTCATTGCCCCCAAGTGAGCAGTGATCCGTATAGTTCATGGTATGCTATTTATCAAAAGTGCAATCAAGTGTACAGGGGCTGTTAAGTGTGAAATTAAGCATTATTTTTTATTTTTATTTGTTATTAGGGGATAGATCAGCTTTAATATTGCAGATAGATTGTGGCTTCCATCGATGTAATTGACTACATCTTCAATCACCCACATATATTTTTGTGAATATATACAATACCATTCAAAAGATTAGGCACAGCTACACATTCAAGGGTTTTTCTTTATTTTCATTATTTTCTACATTGTTGAATAATAGAGAAGACATCAAAACTACGAAATAACACACATGGAATCATGTAGCAACTAAAAAAGTGTTAAACTAATCAAAATACACTGCTCATAAAAATAAAGGAAACACTAAAATAACACATCCTAGATCTGAATGAATGAAATATTCTTATTAAATACTTTTTTCTTTACATAGTTGAATGTGCTGACAACAAAATCACACAAAAATGATCAATCGAAATCAAATGTATCAACCCATGGAGGTCTGGATTTGGAGTCACACTCAAAATTAAGTGGAAAACCACACTACAGGCTGATCCAACTTTGATGTAATGTCCTTAAAACAAGTCAAAATGAGGCTCAGTAGTGAGTGTGGCCTCCACGTGCCTGTATGACCTCTCTACAACATCTGGGCATGCTCCTGATGAGGTGGCGGATGGTCTCCTGAGGGATCTCCTCCCAGACCTGGACTAAAGCATCCGCCAACTCCTGGACAGTCTGTGGTGCAACGTGGCGTTGGTGGATGGAGCGAGACATGATGTCCCAGATGTGCTCAACTGGATTCAGGTCTGGGGAACGGGCGGGCCAGTCCATAGCATCAATGCCTTCCTCTTGCAGGAACTGCTGACACACTCCAGCCACATGAGGTCTAGCATTGTCTTGCATTAGGAGGAACCCAGGGCCAACCACACCAGCATATGGTCTCACAGGGTGTCTGAGGATCTCATCTCGTTACCTAATGGCAGTCAGGCTACCTCTGGCGAGCACATGGAGGGCTGTGCGGCCCCCCAAAGAAATGCCACCACACACCATGACTGACCCACCACCAAACCGGTCATGCTGGAGGATGTTGCAGGCAGCAGAACGTTCTCCACGACGTCTCCAGACTGTCACGTGTGCTCAGTGTGAACCTGCTTTCATCTGTGAAGAGCACAGGGCGCCAGTGGCGAATTTGCCAATCTTGGTGTTCTCTGGCAAATGCCAGACGTCCTGCATGTTGGGCTGTAAGTAGAACCCCCACCTGTGGACGTCGGGGCCTCATACCACCCTCATGGAGTCTGTTTCTGACCGTTTGAGCAGACACATGCACATTTGTGGCCTGCTGGAGGTCATTTTGCAGGGCTCTGGCAGTGCTCCTCCTGCTCCTCCTTGCACAAAGGCGGAGGTAGCGGTCCTGCTGCTGGGTTGTTGCCCTCCTACGGCCTCCTCCACGTCTCCTGATGTACTGGCCTGTCTCCTGGTAGCGCCTCCATGCTCTGGACACTACGCTGACAGACACAGCAAACCTTCTCGCCACAGCCCGCATTGATGTGCCATCCTGGATGAGCTGCACTACCTGAGCCACTTGTGTGGGTTGTAGACTCCGTCTCATGCTACCACTAGAGTGAAAGCACTGCCAGCATAAAAAATGACCAAAACATCAGCCAGGAAGCATAGGAACTGAGAAGTGGTCTGTGGTTATCACTGGCAGAACCACTCCTTTATTGGGGGTGTCTTGCTAATTGCCTATAATTTCCACCTGTTGTCTATTCCATTTGCACAACAGCATGTGAAATGTATTGTCAATCAGTGTTGCTTCCTACGTGGACAGTTTGATTTCACAGAAGTATGATTGACTTGGAGTTACATTGTGTTGTTTAAGTGTTCCCTTTATATTTTTGACACAGCTTAGCTTGTTGAACCTGTTGGGGCAGCATTTTCACTTTTGGATGAAAGGCGTGTACAAAGTAAACGGCCTCCTACTCTTTCCCAGATGGGAATATATGCACATTATTATTACGGGTGGATGAAAAACACTCTGAAGTTTCTAAAACTGTTTGAATTATGTCTGTGAGTATAACAGAACTCATATGGCGGACAAAAACCTGAGAAGAAATCCAAACAGGAAGTGAGAACTCAATTTAGAAAACAGTGCCATTGGATGTCCATCTTAGATATGGATGAGCATGCACTTCCTATGGCTTCCACAAGATGTCACCGTCTTTAGAATCTGGTTGTATGATTCTACTATAAAGGTGGGGCTCATAATAGCTCTTTGAGTGGGTGGTCTGGCAGAAATCCTTGGTCTCATTGCGCGCGGTCACGAGAGAGTGTCCTCCCGTTCCTATGCTTTTCTTCAGACAATGAAATTCTCCGGTTGGAACCTTATTGCTGATTAATGTTTAAAACATCCTAAATATGGATTGCATACATCATTTGACTTGTTTCTACGTCCTGTAACGGAACTTTTTGAGTTTTTGTCTGGAGGAATTGCTCGTGCTTTTTGAGGATTGAATGCTGGGCTGAACAAGCTAACAACAAGTGGCTAAATTATTACTAACCTCTTAGAACTCCTGCTCTATACTGCCCCTGTTGGAGAAAGTGCGTACCCATAGTAAACTGAAAATATTTTTACCCAAAATTGCTAATATATGCATATAAAAATTATTATTGAATAGAAAACACTCTAAAGTTTCTAAAACCGTTTAAATTATGTCTGTATGTAAAGCAGAACTCTCAGGAGAGCCATTCTCGCTAACACTCTGTCAACAATGGAAAAGTTGGGTCTACTTTGACGTCATCGCCAACACCCTTCCCAGGCAGCTACGGATCCAGGAACAGTCTCTATCACTTCAGCGCGATGTCTGCTTTCAAATGGCACGTTCACTGTGAGAATCGCACGAGCCCTGCACCTTTGGTGCGCGAAATTCCGCGTGTCCCTCTCAAAACCGGGCACTCTATTGCGCGCGGCCGATTTGGGTTACGTCTTTTTCCAACATGCAGCATTCGAAGCCGGTTTGTCTGTTAGCGCTGTCCTTTGTTCTACATGCTAAAAACATCATAAAGCTCGATTTTGCACATCGTTTGACCAGTTTAATCGACATATAATATGTAAATTGGAAGTTTGAGTGCTGGACCAGAAGTCATTTTTGATGCATTCCAGCTGAAGCTGTTAGCATATGCTAATACAGGGACACACAACGTGAAACCAAACGATGTATTGGGTAAGTATGACTCCTTCTACGTCTTCTGATGGAAGAACATCAAAGGTAAGGGAATATTTATGTGGTTATTTTGGGTTTCTGTGGACTCCAAACGTACTGCTAATATCGGAGCGCCGACTCCTAGTATAGCCAAGTGAAAGATGTCTGTAACGTTAAAAATAAATGTAATACAGCGGTTGCATTAAGAAGAAGTGTATCTTTGTAACTATATGTAGAACATGTATATTTAGTCATGTTTATTGCTTGTTATCTGACGTTATCTGTCGGAGCTATCATCATTTCTCCTGACTCCTTTTTTTAAAAATGTTGTCAACCGAGATTTATGGATATTATATAGCATATTATTGAAAATAAATTAAATGTACTGTGTAACATGTAATATTACTGTCATCTGATGAAGATTTTCAAAAGGTTAGTGAATTATTTATTTTTTAATCCTACTTTTAAATTTTATTTTTTCTGGGACAAAATGCCCGCCGCTTGCCTTTTATTTCGGTGGTGATCTAATATAAATATGTGCTATGTTTTCGCCGTAAAACATTTTAGAAATCTGACTTGCTGGGTAGATAAACAACTTGTTTATCTTTCATTTGAGCTATTTTACTTGTTAATGTGTGGAGGTTAAATATTTTTAGGAATATTTTTTCGCATTGTGCGTTATGCTAATGAGCTTGAGCCCTAGTCACGAACCCGCATACGGTATTGGTGGACTATGAGGTTAACTTTATGGAACAAATCAGTCATTTATTGTCGAACTGGAAATTCCTGGAACTACCTTCTGATGAAGATATTCAAAGGTAAGTGAATATTTATAGTGTTTTTGTAGCTTCTGTTGATGCCAAAATGGCGGCTATTTTTTTTTATTTCTGAGCGCCATTCTCAGATTATTATTTTTCCGTAAAGTTTTTCTTTTAATCTGACACAGCGGTTGCATAGAGGATACGTTTAGCTTTACATCTGTGAATAACACTTGCATTTTTTATCAATGTTTATTGTGAGTATTTCTGCAAAATCACTGGATGTTTTGGAATCAAAACATTACTGCACGTAACGCGCCAATGTAAACTGAGATTTTATATATATATATATATATATGCACATTATTGAACAAAACACACAATACATGTATAACATTATGTCCTATGAGTGTCATCTGATGGAGATAATCAAAGGTTAGTGATTCATTTTATCTATGTTTATGCTTTTGTGACTGTGAAAAATCGCTGTGTGTGTTTTTGAATTTGGTGGTCATCTAACATAAATATATGTTGTGTTTTCGCTGTAAAACATTTTAAAAATCGGACATGATGGGTAGATTAACAAGATGTTTATTTTCATTTGCTGTATTGGACTTGTTAATGTGTGAAAGTTAAATATTTCGAAATAATATTTTTTTCAGCTGAATGGGAGGGTGTTCCCTTTAGGGAACTCCTTGTGCCCCCTAGCCCCAGCAGGTTTTAATGCACCTGGCGTGTCAGATTTAAAATAAGCTTTTTGGCGAAAGCATACCAAACGTTTATGTAAGGACATCTCATTAGACAAAATATTACAAACAGCTAGCAGCCAAGTAGATTGGTCACGAAAGTCAGAAAAGCAATGAATTAAATTGCTTACCTTTGATTATCTTCGGATGTTTGCACTCAAGAGACTCCCAGTTACACAATAAATGTTCCTTTTGTTCGATAAAGATCATTTTTATATCCAAAATACCTCCATTTGGTTGGCGCATTATGTTCAGAAATCCACAGGCTCGAGCGGTCACGACATCGCAGACGAAAATTCCAAATAGTATCCGTAAAGTTCGTAGAAACATGTCAAACGTTTTTTTATAATCAATCCTCATGTTGTTTTTACAATATATAATTGATAATATTTCAGCTGGGGCTGTAGCTTCTTCAATAGGAGAGAGAGA